>NC_080043.1:35097126-35206269 GCF_012489685.1 Lotus japonicus | reverse complement strand
GCTAATAGTAAACTCAATGAATTTCAGATGAAGAAAGCTTAGAAGAATTTAAGTTTGTCTTGCGCGTATGTGAATGCTTCTAGCCGCTTCTTTCAGTCTTCAGCCTCTTTATATACTCCAAGGATTAGGGTTGAGCGTTGCATGGGAAATGCTACCGTTGGAGGGCAGTTCTGGAAAATCCAGCTTCTGCTGTGTCTGAGACTGTTAGGTAGGTCGTCAGGAAGGTACAGTTGCTTTTTGTACTTGGATAGCGACTTGACCTTTAAACCTAGGAGACTTCTGATCAGGGGAATACTTCATATTGGAACTTGTGAAGCCGGTTGATCAGAGTCAGAGGGAAAGCCCAGATCCTCTGACCATTGTTTCTTCTGATTCTGAACTCAGAGGGAAGAACATGGTCTTCAGAGTATCTTGCTTCTGGACAACAGAATTTCACTAATCAGCTTCTGGATCTTCAGAGTCTTCTACACCATCAGAATATCTGAGCCTTCAGTGTTTCTTGGTTATCAGACTTTATGGATCTTCAGAGCTTCTAGTGACTGAGTCCACATCAGAGTTTGTATAACTTCAGAACTTCTGAAGCTTTTCCACTGTTCATACTGAACATGGTGAATGCGAAAGCGTTGCTTGGGTTGCTCTTTATACACAGTGCTTCTGATTTGTGTGAGATTGAGTTGAGGTCAGAGCATGTAAATAGCACACTCAGAAAAACACGTTAGAGTACCACAATTGTTCATATCAAAGGTTAACTTGTAATCATCAAAACGTAGAGTTGTACTACTAGATCAAAACTTGATCTTACAATCTCCCCCTTTTTGATGATGACAAAACTAAGATTTTTGATGAACAATTCTTAAACATTAAACTGAATTCACTCAGAGTTTTAGGGATATAGAATAAGACTTATCCTGATGTGAATAGTTTATCTTGCTCATTCTGAATTCAAGTCACTGCTTGATTCTGAGCTTAGCTCCCCCTGAATCTAATACTTGATGAAAACGTTAGTAAAGTCTAGATTCTGAGCTAAATGATATAAGAGTTCAGAGTGAAAAACTTATGACATAGATGAAAATCGAGTAATCAGAGCGCATAAGTAATCAGAGTCACGGACAAGGTATCAGAGTCTTGGGTATCAGAGTCAACTTGGAATCACTTCAGAAGAAGTGAAATGTATTCCTTGTATTTTGCCCAGTGACACATCTATGGTCATGAAGGTGGAACTCTTAAATTCTCCAAAAAAATAATCACACTAACACATCTTACACATCAAAAAACTGGGTTTACTCCCCCTTTTTGTCATAAGCAAAAAGCTTGGGGTGTGAAAAACTTAGCTTGAAGTACAAGGTACTCCCCCTTAGAGAAGGTCTAAGTTTAAAGAAAATGAAAACGATGCAAGAATCAGAGTTAGGCGAAATGAATAGAAGAGTTAATGCAAGAGAAGAACGTTTACCACCGGTCAAGGGAGTAAAGAGAAGGGTCAGTTACCAAGAAACTTAAACCTCGAGAAACCTGTAGGAGCATTAACTTTCAGAGAGAAAGTGAAGCCTATATAAAGAGTGGGAGAGAGAGGTAAGCTTCACAACTCGAACAATTTGCAGTAAGGAAAAAATGGCATCATACATCGTAGCACTAGAAGAGCTGAGGAAGAAGGCCTTCGAGGAGGACTTGTTCCTGAACATCAGACATCCAGAGGGTACAACGACCATCTCGGAGCTGACACGGACACTGCTGGAGGAGGACCTGCGTCCAGAGTTGAAGAGAGACTTGAGGGAATTTCTTGCCTTCGTGGAGGAGGTGCAAGAACTCAGCCGGCTTGAACTCAAGCTGCTGGAAGAAAAAGAGAGTTTGGAAGAGAAGCTCAAGACTACAGAAGAGATTCTGGAGAGGATGAGCTAAAGGACAGGCTCAACAACATCCAGCATGCACTGGAGCGTCTGGAGAAGGATATGTCAGAGCAGCGCCAGGAGTGCAGAAGAATGAGGAGGGATCCTCCATTCTAGACTTTAGGGAAAGAATGTATGATGTAAACATAAAGAGATTATGAATAAAAAAGATTTTTGCAAAACACATGTGACAAAAATATATATAGATATGCATAGATAATCACAAACGAACAAAGTAGAATAATTAAATAAAAAGAAACAGAAGTTAACAAAAATAAAACAACGTTAAAGAAAAAGAAAAGCGAAGAGATCCTAAAACTAGGGTTTATCAGTTCGACGCAGAAGTTCCATCATCATGTGCTTCAGTTCAATTAGCATGGATTCATGAGTGTCAAGACGCTGTTCCATGATGTCGAGTCTGGACGAGCTTGACTGAGTAGAACCGGAAGGAACATTCTGAGCAGATTGAGGAGCTGGAATGGAAGCAGAAGCAGCAGAAGTAAACACTACTGGTGCAAGTGCTTGGCATCTAAGAGCTTCAGCCTCAGCTTCAATTCGTTCTGCCTCTAATCTAGCTTGTTCAGCTTGAGCTGCTGCTTGACGTGCAGCTTCTTCTGCTTGAGCTTTCTTTCTCTTAGCTTCTTCAATAGCTTCAAGAAGCTTATGTCTCTGTTCTTGTTCATGAAGAGCCACCCTTCGAGCAAACCTTTGCTTTGCAGCCTCGATCCCTCTGACTTCCTTCTACATGCAGGAGCTGCATCATAATTGGAACTTGAGCCACTAGCCAAGTGCCCAGATTGTTCCACTCATCAGCCACATGTTCAGCATTCTCACTTAGGTCAGTCTGACCGTGCACATTGCGTAGCATCAAAGAGGCTTCATGATAGAAAATATTGATGCACTCAGAGAGAGATGTGGGTCGGAGGGGAGTGTAAGGAATTATGGAGAGGTTGGTTTCAGGAGAGGCTGGGTGATTGCTGTTGTGAGCTTCAGAGGCACCTTGTGGAGAGCCAATGTTAAACATTTGAGCATTGGGTTCAGAGGTTCCAAGGTGAGGTTCTGAAGTTTCAACCAGAGGATGGGGTGATCTAACCGAGGATTGGTTAGACACAGATTGTTCTGGTTCAGGTTCTGGTTGAATAGGCTCTAGTTGGTCTGGGGCAGGGTGAGCTTGTTGAGCCAAAGGGTGGGTCTGCCTCATGTAAAGGATTGGCCAGATAGGTTCATCTGGGTCAACTAGACGTTCAGGTCTAGGGCCAGGATATCTCCTAGGGCTTGGATAAGTGAGATAATACTCTTCTAAAGTAGACACCTTTTCTTTTCTGACCTCCATGAATTTTCTAATGGATTCAGAGTTATTGGAGGGAGAAGAGTCAGCAACATTGGTTGGGAAGGATACAGGTGTTAGGGCTGTGGAAGAGTCTGTATCCGTGGGTCTGAGAGCCAGACGTTCTGATGCTCTTGGGACAGAGTGATCAGAGGTTCTGGGTCCAGGTTCTGTGTGGGTAGGCTCTGGTTGTTCATGAATGATGGGTTCAGAAGTTAATGGGTTGTACGGAATGGTAATGGGAGAGGTTGGTTCTTCTGACCTAGAGGGTTGGTTCTGGAGCAAATTCCAGAGAGGTGCTTCAGTAGGGGAAGGTTGAAAGAACGAAGACCTTGGGGAATGTGGTGGAGAGGTGGTTTGTGCAGCTGGTTGGGATTCAGGAATAGGAGTGAGGGGATTTGAAGAGTGTTTGAGCATGGCAGATATGCGGAGTGCATCAAATAAATTCAAATCATCATCAGAAGCAATTGCAGACTTACTTGAATGTGCTGATGATCTTGTCACTCTGGCAGGAGTTTCAATCCGTCTGATCACTTCAGCAGCTGGTTCCACCCGAGTAGGCTTCACCACAATTCTGACCTGCTTCTTCTTCTTCTTAGGAGGACCATCCTCATTATCACCATCATCACCATCATCGGGCTTGCTGGTTTCATCTTGCTTTCTCTTGGATTGACCAGCCTTCTTCTTTTTGATCAGAGGGACATCTGATTCCTCAGAAGATTCTCTAGGATCATCTTCCTCTGAACTTTCTTCTTGGGAGGAGAAGGAAACTCTGGAGCTGGCGGCAGTCTGCTGAAGAAGTCATCGAGATCAATTTCGAATCCTTGAGCCCTTAGGTCTTCAACATAGCACCTAATGGCGTCAGGATTGTCTGCCTGTGTCCACAGAGGGTAGTCATTCAGAGGCATCCTTCTACTTCTGATCTCAGAAGATGTGTCTTCATGGGCAGGAGCAATCTTCTTCTTGATTAGGCCCATCTTCTTTAGAGAATTTGCCGTGAAGACATCACTGACAATGGTGGTCAGATCCTCTGTGCATCCAGCATTTATCAGATCTTGAATGAGGCCACTCTCAATGAAGAGATCAGACAAAAGTCTCCCGAAGGGAATATACTTGATCGCTGACTTGATGGAGGCAGTGGTACGAGACTTCCGGATACATTCCTTCAAGTAGGAGAACAGGAAGTAGGGAAGGCAGATCTTCTTCTGGTCTTGGATGAAGAACAACATCGCCTTCTGGTTGAAGTTGATGTAGTCTGGGGAACTGCCCTTTGGTCTCTGGTTTATGCAGTGGAGCAAGATCTTGTGCCAGATCCTGAGCTTGGGATGAAGGTCCATTACCTTGTAATTCGTCTTGCCCGGTTTGTAATTGGTGTACAGGGCCTTGTTGATCTCATCCTTCGTCTTGGGTTTCAGCTTCGATTCCGTGAATTGGAAACGATACCCAAAAGCAGTTTCTGCACCCAGCAAGTTCACGAAGGACTTCTCTGTGATGATGATCTTTCTTCCAAGAATGTGAGATACCACCTGAGTATCATCGCAGTCGGCGTGCTTCCAGAATTCCTTGATCAGTTTATCATACACCGGTCCTCGAAGCCTGTTGAAGTAATTTCCCCAACCTTGAACTTGGACTTCAGGACGAAGATTATTCCCATTTGTAGCAAGGTTGTCGAGGTCGAATCTCCATTCTGCCAGTACTTGAAGTTCCTCAGGAGCATAAACGCAATGAATGGCACAGCCCCGTTCTGCAATTGGAATAATCTGCTCTTGAGCTTGACCTTGATCTTGAGTCGGATTTTCAGGGCCCCTTTGACCCGTTGCTAGACCAACTACCATGTGAGGGAACTGGGTTGCATCTGCAGTAGCTCTTCTGGTTTGACTCACCATTTTTGAAGCGGTTGAAGGTTTGAGGTAGAAGATGAAGGTTGAAAGATGAAGAGAGATCGAGAGAGAAAACGAGGATAAGCGGTTTTGAAATAGCAGAGAGAGAGAGAGTAAAAACCGGAAGTGAAAGAGATCGTGTGTGTATAGTGGGTTTTGACAAATAACCGTTGTTGATTCAAAAAGCAATTTAAAATCAACGGTTGAAAATTAAAGATAGATAGTAACAGTAAATACACACATCACACATAGGAGAGAAGCATATCTACACGCAATCATAACAGACTGTCACACGGGCACAAGGAACTATGCATCAGAAATACTGACACACGTGTTGCTGTCTCAGCTTCAGAGTCAGTACCAATGGGTACACACACTCTGATTGAGTTACCTTCTGGACTAGACATCTTCTGATCAAGAAGTATCATAGTCAGAGGTTCTGATCCATCATCACTCTAGACAAAAATCCATGTTCAGATTTTTCAGAATAAAATTAAATCTATCCTCTGCTAAGGGCTTTGTAAAGATATCTGCCCATTGATGGTCAGTATCAACAAACTTCAGAAGAAGTACGCCCTTCTGTACATAATCTCTAATAAAGTGATACTTTACCTCAATGTGCTTTGCCCTTGAATGCAAGATAGGATTCTTACTCAATGAGATTGCAGCAGTGTTATCACAATAGATTGGGATATTGCTCTCAAGGATCTGATAATCCTCCAGCTGATGTTTCATCCAGAGCATCTGAGTGCTGCATATTGCTGCTGAGATATATTCTGCCTCTGCAGTTGATAGTGCAATGGTTGATTGCCTCTTGCTTGCCCATGAGACTAGATTGCTTCCCAGAAATTGACAATTTCCAGAAGTACTTTTTCTCTCTGTTCTATCTCCAGCATAATCAGCATCACAATAACCTGAAAGCTTATACTCTGATGTTTTCTTATACATCAAGCCAAGGTTAGTGGTGCCTTTCAAATACCTTAGGATCCTCTTAACAGCCGTTAAGTGGGTTTCCCTTGGATCTGATTGGAACCGAGCACATAAATGAACACTAAATAATATGTCTGGCCTAGATGCAGTTAAGTATAGAAGTGAACCTATCATGCCACGCTAGAGCTTCTGACATACTTTACCACTTTTATCTTCTTTCTCCAGAATGCATGTAGGATGCATTGGAGTCTTGGCCACTGTAGATTCCAGCATATTGAACTTCTTCAGAAGTTCTTTAGTGTACTTGCTCTGATGGATATATGTTCCTTCTGGTGTCTGATCAACTTGTATTCCCAGAAAGTACTTTAATTCTCCCATCATACTCATCTCAAATTCAGCCTGCATCATCTCAGAAAATTCTTTGCATAGAGATTGATTAGCAGAACCAAATATAATATCATCAACATAAATTTGCACAATTAAGATATCATCTTTATAAGTCTTGCAGAAAAGAGTTGTATCTACTTTACCCCTTACAAACTCATTCTCCAGAAGGAATGAGCTGAGTCTCTCATACCATGCTCTGGGAGCTTGCTTCAGACCGTAGAGTGATTTCTTCAATTTGAACACATGGTCCGGTTTCTTCTCATCTTCAAAACCTGGGGGTTGATGAACATAGACTTCCTCTGAAATATAACCATTTAGGAAGGCACTCTTCACGTCCATCTGATGTAGAACTATGTTGTGATTTACTGAAAAAGAGATCAACAGTCTGATTGCCTCCAGTCCTGCTACTGGAGCAAATGTTTCAGTGTAGTCTATTCCTTCCTGCTGGCTGTAGCCTTGAGCAACTAGCCTTGCCTTGTTTCTGACTACATCTCCTTTCTCATTCAGCTTGTTTCTGAATACCCATTTTGTTCCAATTACATGGACACTCTCAGGCTTCTTCACTAAGCTCCAAACATCGTTCTTGGAGAATTGATTCAATTCTTCTTCCATGGCCAGAATCCAATCCTTGTCCGGAAGAGCTTCATCTATGGACTTGGGTTCAATTAAGGACACCAATCCTTTCAGACTGAGCAAGGTCTCTTCAGAGGGTCTAAAGGCAGATCTGGTTCTGACTGGTTCGTCTTTGTTGCCCAAAATCAATTCCTTAGGGTGAGCTGCAGTGATTCTGCTCTTCTTCAGAGTTTGTGAGTTAGAGGGACCAGCTTCTTCCTCTGGTTCATCTTCCTCTGGCTCAACTTCCTCTGGAGCTTTGCCTTTGTCAGAAACATTAATGCTTAAATCTGCAAGCTTTTCAACTAGCTTTGACTGGTCAGAGTCAAGCTTATCGTCAAATCTAACATGAATAGATTCTTCAATAGTCTTAGCATCAGTATTATAAAATCTAAAACCTTTAGATCTCTCAGAGTAACCGAGTAACAGACACTTAGAAGACTTAGCATCAAATTTATGCAATCTATCCTTAGTATTGAGAACATAACAAACACAGCCAAAAGGATGAAAATAAGAAATGTTGGGTTTTATGTTCTTCCACAATTCATAAGGAGTCTTATTCAGAATTGGTCTCACAGAGATTCTGTTCTGAATGTAACATGCTGTATTTACTGCCTCTGCCCAAAAGTGCTTAGCCATGCCAGTTTCTTGGAGCATGGTTCTAGCCATCTCCTGAAGAGTTCTGTTCTTCCTCTCAACAACACCATTTTGTTGAGGAGTTCTGGGACAAGAGAAATCATGTGCAATTCCATAGGAATCAAACAGACTCTCAAATTTGTCATTCTCAAACTCTCCACCATGGTCACTTCTGACACGCACAATCCTACAAGCCTTCTCGTTTTGCACTTGAGCAATGAAGGTAGAGAACACAGCATGAGACTCATTCTTGCGGGTTAGAAACTTTACCCATGTCCAGCGGCTATAGTCATCAACGATAACCATCCCATATCTCTTGCCACCTATAGACTCAGTTTTCACTGGTCCAAAAAGGTCGATATGCAGAAGTTCTAATGGCCTTGAGGTTGAGACAACATTCTTTGCCTTGAAAGGGACTTTTGTGAATTTGCCTTTCTGACATGCTTCACAAAGAGCGTCTGAAGCGAACTTCAGATTGGGTAAGCCCCTGACCAGGTTTAGCTTGCTCAGCTGAGAAATCTTTCTCATACTGGCATGCCCTAACCGTCTATGCCATACCCACTGCTCTTCATTAACAGACAGAAGGCACTTCACATTCTGAGCCTCCAACTCAGATAATCTGATCTTATAAATGTTGTTCTTCCTCTTGCTGTTAAACAGAACAGAGCCATCGATTTGACTTACAGCCCGGCATGACTTTTGATTGAATATAACATCATAACCCTTGTCAGCTAATTGACTTATAGACAATAAGTTATGTGTTAAGCCGTCTACCAATAACACATTATCAATGCATGGACTACTATCTACACAAATAGTACCAGTACCAACAATTTTACCCTTTTCATTTCCTCCAAAGCCAACTTCGCCTCCAGGCTTAAGTTTCAGCTCTCGGAACATACGCTTTTCTCCCGTCATGTGACGCGAGCATCCACTGTCCAGATACCATGATTGGTGTTTCAGTGGAGCTATCAAGGATATCTGCAACATAGATAATCTTGTCCTTAGGTACCCACTTTCTGGGTCCTCTCTTGTTAGTTACCCCAGAGGTTCTGATCACCTTGGGTGTCTCAACATGATATTTTAAAGGAATATTTGCATGATATTTAGTCATAGAGAAGGATCCCTTTTTAAGAGGGTTTTTAGCAACTTTAGCAGGTACAGGATCAGGCAATATGGTACCAGAGGGAACAAAGCATTCATACAAGGATTTAGCTTTAGACACAGAGGGCTCATTTCTAATTGGTTTAGAATAGCCAATGCCATGCATTCCATTTCTGCTTACGCCATAGATCATTGAAGCCATTAAGCTTCTATCCACGCTTTTAGCTAGGAATCTTTGAAAAGACTTTTCATACTTAGATTCATTTCTACAATCAGAGGCATCACAGGCAACAATTTCTTCTAACTTAGCAATCTGGTTCTTAAGCACAGAGTTAGAATTGATCAAGGCATGATTATCATTTTTCAAATCAGAAATAATTTTCTCATGTTCAGAAGGAGTCTTGGAAACAGCCGATAAGTTCTTTTTCAGCTTCTTATGCTTAGACAATAAGGAGTTATACTTATCCATAATATCAGACAATGCATGTTTCAGTTCAGAGGTAGAGAAAGAAGCGAATACCTCATTTTCATCGTCTGAGTTAGGATTTCCTTCTGATTCTGAGTCAGAGTCAACAACTCCCTTTGACTCTGCTTCCTTGTCTTTGACAATAGCCATGAGTCCTTGGACTTCACCATCAGAGTCAACATCCTCTGACTCTGATTCATCAAATGTCACCATCAGACTCTTCTTTGTCTTGAAGTGCTTCTTTGGCTTCTTGTCCTTCTTCAATTTTGGACAGTCACTTTTGTAGTGCCCTGATTCTTTGCACTCAAAGCATGTGACTTCCTTAAGTGAGGACTTCTTCTGACCTGAGGATTCAGACTTTCCTTTTGCCTTTCCAGAGCCTTTGTATTTGCTCTGCCTGTGCTTCCAGATGCGATTGAGTCTCTTGGAGATCAGAGTCAGCTCATCTTCATCAGAATCTTCTGATGCTTCTTCAGATTCCTCTTCTTCAGCTTGAAGAGCTTTTGACTTCTCAACCTTAGCCTTTTCAGATTTAGATTTCAAGGCTATGGACTTTTTCCTCAGATCTTGCATCTCTGAGCGCTTCAGCTCAAGGCATTTCAAAATGCTGATGAATTCTTCTAAACTCATATTCTCAACGTCTCTCGTGAGCTCTATTGAAGTCACCAAAGGCATCCAACTTTCAGGAAGACACCTGATGACCCTTATGACATGATCTTTTGTTGTGTAGCTCTTGTTGAGAGGTCGTATGCCAGCTACAAGCAACTGAAATCTGGAGAACATTTCTTCAATGGACTCATTTGGCTCCATGATGAAGGATTCATACTTTTGGATCAAAGACAATGCCTTTGATTCTTTGACTTTCTTGTTTCCTTCATGAGACATCTTCAGAGATTCGAAAATGCCTTTCGCAAACTCACGATCTGTAATCTTCTGGTACTCTTCATAGGAAATAGCACTTAGAAGAATTGCTCTTGCTTTGTGATGTTGTGAGTACAGCTTCTTTTGATCTGCAGTCATCTCTGACCTTGGGATCTTCTTGCCATCTGCATCAACTGGACGCTCGTAGCCATCCACAATAATATCCCAGAGATCTGCATCGAAACCCAGAAAGAAACTTTCCAGTCTATCTTTCCAATATTCGAACCTTTGACCGTCGAACATAGGAGGCTTTGCATTGTATCCATCTCTTTGAGTTTCACTGGTGGTGGCAGCCATTGTTTTTCACACCGGCCCGGATCACTATACACTGTTAGGTGTGGTAATCAGAACTTGCGCTCTGATACCAATTGAAGGTATGAAAAACGGTAGAAAGGGGGGGGTTTGAATAACGTTTTCAGTATAAAACTTCCACCTTAAAGATTTTGACAAATCTTTCGAGAACTTAAGTGCTAAAGATAAGAGATAGAAAAGCACACAAGGATTTTATCCTGGTTCACTTGATAAATCACTCAAGCTACTCCAGTCCACCCGTTAAGGTGATTTCTTCCTTCTTAGAATGAAGGCAATCCACTAATCAGGTAAGAGTTACAACTGCACTTGAAACCTACAAGTGACTAACAATTACACTGACTTAGCTCACACTAAGATTCACTCTCTTAGTCTTCTCTAGGATCCGATCAGCCTTGATCTCCTAAAGGAACTAAACAAACTGTTTATCAAAGAATTGTTTACAAGAGATTTGCTTCTAAAAAGCTAATAGTAAACTCAATGAATTTCAGATGAAAGGAAGCTTAGAAGAATTTAAGTTTGTCTTGCGCGTATGTGAATGCTTCTAGCCGCTTCTTTCAGTCTTCAGCCTCTTTATATACTCCAAGGATTAGGGTTGAGCGTTGCATGGGAAATGCTACCGTTGGAGGGCAGTTCTGGAAAATCCAGCTTCTGCTGTGTCTGAGACTGTTAGGTAGGTCGTCAGGAAGGTACAGTTGCTTTTGTACTTGGATAACGACTTGACCTTTAAACCTAGGAGACTTCTGATCAGGGGAATACTTCATATTGGAACTTGTGAAGCCGGTTGATCAGAGTCAGAGGGAAAGCCCAGATCCTCTGACCATTGTTTCTTCTGATTCTGAACTCAGAGGGAAGAACATGGTCTTCAGAGTATCTTGCTTCTGGACAACAGAATTTCACTAATCAGCTTCTGGATCTTCAGAGTCTTCTACACCATCAGAATATCTGAGCCTTCAGTGTTTCTTGGTTATCAGACTTTCTGGATCTTCAGAGCTTCTAGTGACTGAGTCCACATCAGAGTTTGTATAACTTCAGAACTTCTGAAGCTTTTCCACTGTTCATACTGAACATGGTGAATGCGAAAGCGTTGCTTGGGTTGCTCTTTATACACAGTGCTTCTGATTTGTGTGAGATTGAGTTGAGGTCAGAGCCTGTAAATAGCACACTCAGAAAAACACGTTAGAGTACCACAATTGTTCATATCAAAGGTTAACTTGTAATCATCAAAACGTAGAGTTGTACTACTAGATCAAAACTTGATCTTACAACATGGTCAACCCATTTAGGAAGGACCAATGGAAGGGCCAAAGCGTACTTACAAGTAGGCAATGGTGGGAATTTAAAGCCTGTTTTTCGAATAATGAAAGAAAGACCATCCTCATCAGAAGGAATGATCAATCGAGTTTTCTTGGCTTTAGATTCCCACATTTGCCTAAGAACTTGAGCCGCTTTGGCAACAGTCTCTTGGAGTCGAGGACCTGGAAAATATACTACACCGAAGAATTGCTGGAAGGCGTTGATCTCAAACGTATGCATACCTTTGGTCTTCTTAGGAGCTTGTTTCTGCAAAAGAAAAACATTTGTTATGCGCTGGAAACAATCTTCAATCGGCATCGAAATGGCGCTCCAATAAGTAGACCACCAAGTTTTAAATGCCTTGGTGACATAAAAGGATGGAGCAAAGTTAAAAGGGCTAAGGCCAATCAGCTCCTCATTGTAGTAGTTGATGGTGATGTCAAAGACACTACGTCTGGTAATGGCGCCAGGATAAAGGACAAGAGATTGATCGAACAATGTGTTGGGCAAATCTTGACTCACATGGAAAGGAAAATTCCATAAGTAACACTTAGTCCAGGTCACCCACTTCCGAGGAGGCAACGCGCTATGATAAAAGTTCTTGATACTTACATGGTCAACCCATTTAGGAAGGACCAATGGAAGGGCCAAAGCGTACTTACAAGTAGGCAATGGTGGGAATTTAAAGCCTGCTTTTCGAATAATGAAAGAAAGACCATCCTCATCAGAAGGAATGATCAATCGAGTTTTCTTGGCTTTAGATTCCCACAAGCCTATGTTTATTTATCTCATGAAAACATTTAACTAATAAAAAATTGAATTTTTTTCTTATATTTGTATATGTATCAACCATTTTTAAGATACTTTACATGGTGGATTGGCCTCGATGTGTGGATACCATGTGTAAAATTTATTTTTAATTGTGGAGGGTAGGTGTTTATCGTGATATTTGGTAAACAAACATCTTCCAAGTTCGACTGGAAAAAGTTTAAGAGTTTTGCGAATTAAGGGTTCTTTTGGGAAAACGTCTTGCCAAAGCGCTTGTGAAATCGGGTTTTTCGACAACCGTGTGTCGAAGGATAAAACGAAATAAAGATTCGAAAGCAAAACGCAAGACAATCAAAAGTGCTCGAAGATAAAATTTACTAATTAAAAAGCTTTACATCAAATCCAAACTCATACAATCGACAGTAAATTTAACAAAAGCTACAACGGCAACGAATTCGAAAATCTAAGTGCAAGAATCTTAAACGGCTGGTTCGGCAACGTACTCCTTCATGATCACGTTAGACTCGTTGAGTCTCTTTGATGCGGACATGAGAGCTTTTTAGTGATTTTTAGAGCTGAGTTGGGAACCGTTTTTATGAATTGGATTCTCCTATTTATAGAGCTCCATGTCCCGCGCGTCTTTGGCGGTTTTCTTCCTTATTGGATGGGTTAGTGGGTCTGATTCCCCCACGATCTGATGCTTGCCCCGGAAGTTCCATGCGTAGTGGTGAAGATCATGTTCTTCAACTGCTTCAACTGCTTCTTGGCCACGTACTTAGCCATCGTGGTGAGAAAAGACTCAGTCAATGCTGCACGTGTTAAATATGCCCGCGTTTGTAGCAACGGTTACCAGCGTCCCTTTGTCAAATTCGGTTGCCCATTTAACATGGCGTTTTTTCTTGCCTTTCTTGATTCTCTTGGTCCATTTTTTGACCGCCCCATGCGTTTTGGGCCAAATATTTTGGGCCAACAGATGCCCCCCAAAAATGTTGATTCTCGAATACCAGGCCTTGGAGGGATCAAGCATTTTTTGAACTTGAATTTCGACCGGACCTGTCATTTGCTTGTAACCTCTGCCCTTTTGACTTCATGTCCAATCAAAAGTCATGGCGTCTGACTTCACTCCAATCAGAAGCTTTAGCGTCTGACTTCGCCTGCCCATCCGCCGTCTCTACCCTAGAGTAATCATTGCCCCTTTTTAGCCTACATGTTAGGGTTCTACGGTTATATAATAAAATAACTGTTGGATTTCAAATTTTATGCAACATTACGTAATGTGGATTCACGTCCGTCTCTTCGTTTGCCTATAAATACGCCATTGTTGCTTCCTTGCAAACTTTACAACTTCTGAATCATCCAAGCTTCGTCTAGTTTTGCCCGCAATCATCTGCAACCGATTGATTTCTGCTTCTTCCTTTCTCTCTGGTGCATTCTCTGACCGCTCTCATGGCTTCCGATCCTGACAACATCATTCCTTGGCTGCTGCTTTTGAAATGAATGAAGCCAAACGAGTTCCTATTCCAGACCCACCGTATGAAGCCGAAAAGAGGGCTATCTGGAAATCTCAGGTACTCATGCCTATCTCTGTTAATGGTACCTTACGTGCCATCTTAGGTCCTTTGAAGAAAGCTAAAAAGGATAGGCTCCAGTCTTCCTGATGGTTATGAACAATTTCACCCCAGCATTCGTGGGGAAGAGCTTATTCTTGCTTTTCGACCTTCCTATCGCTTGCCCTTTCTGAAAGATCCCAAAAGGGATTTTAGATCTGCCCCGCCCAATCCGACTGCTGGTGACGGAGCCTATTTGAAATGGCTTGACAGGGTGGAAGCCAGTAAGTCTGGGCACTGGAAGGTCACCGAGATTTTCGACCTAATTCAGTTTTCGAGATCGCCAATCTCTTATAATCCTGCTATGCTTTTGAGTTCACTCTTCTTTCGGGAAAGGTCTACCAATAGCTTCCATGTTCCTTTTGGCATGATCACTCCCACTCTTCTCGATGTTGCTGCCATCACTGGTTTTTGGGTTGTGGGTGATGATTATAATTCTTCTGCTGTCCCAACGAAACCCATTGCCATTTCGACGGACAACATAGCTTTCAGCAGATTCATTAAGGATCACTATGTCGAAGAAGGTGAAGTTTTTGATGCTGAGCATGTCGCATTTCTCTTATATTGGCTTTCTGCTTATGTATTCTGTACCAAGTCTCTGAGGATTCCAGCCAAGCTTCTTCCTTTGGCTAACTTGTTGCACGAGGGTCGAAAAATTGCTATGGCTAGACTTGTGCTTGGTAACCTTTATCAGATGATTAACGAAGCAGTAGCCGATATCCGAGATCCCAAAGTTGTGTCTTTGAACGCAACCGGTCCCTTGTGGTTGCTCCAGCTTTGGATGAATGCGGTTTTCGAATCGTTTCTCCCTGCCAAGAAACCTCCTTCCATGGTGTCCAACACAAGGATTTATGCTCACAGGCTTGAAACCCTAACCCCTCCTTATGATGCTTCTACCTTTGAAGCCGATTTCAAAAAGTATTTCACCATGTTCTTCGAACTGAAGCGCTACCGTTCCAGTTTTGCACCATATAGCAAACCCTCTTATGGCCCTCGGTGGCTAAGAAACTCCTACCCCAACCTTCCTGGCTTAGAGGATCTCTCTCAACATCAGATCGAACTCTGGCAATCCATACTATCCCCTAGGGTGCTGACTATCAATTTTGCCAGTAACGACTTCACCTTGTGCGGTTATAATCCTCAGCTTGTTTCTCGACAATTTGGGCTGAGTCAAGATTTGCCCAACACATTGTTCGATCAATCTCTTGTCCTTTATCCTGGCGCCATTACCAGACGTAGTGTCTTTGACACCACCATCAACTACTACAATGAGGAACTGATTGGCCTTAGCCCTTTTAACTTTGCTCCATCCTTTTATGTCACCAAGGCATTTAAAACTTGGTGGTCTACTTATTGGAGCGACATTTCGATGCCGATTGAAGATTGTTTCCAGCGCATAACAAATGTTTTTCTTTTGCAGAAACAAGCTCCTAAGAAGACCAAAGGTATGCATACGTCTGAGATCAACGCCTTCCAGCAATTCTTCGGTGTAGTATATTTTCCAGGTCCTCGACTCCAAGAGATTGTTGCCAAAGCGGCTCAAGTTCTTAGGCAAATGTGGGAATCTAAAGCCAAGAAAACTCGATTGATCATTCCTTCTGATGAGGATGGTCTTTCTTTCATTATTCGAAAAACAGGCTTTAAATTCCCACCATTGCCTACTTGTAAGTACGCTTTGGCCCTACCATTGGTCCTTCCTAAATGGGTTGACCATGTAAGTATCAAGAACTTTTATCATAGCGCGTTGCCTCCTCGGAAGCGGGTGACCTGGACTAAGTGTTACTTATGGAATTTTCCTTTCCATGTGCCGGTCGAAATCTTCAACCACATATCGATAAGAACGCTTATTGGTCAAGGTAATTATTTCGACCTGGCATTTTTGCGATATTTATGGCTTAACACTTTTTTGCTCTTTTCTTCCAGCTGAGCCAATTCCTCGATCAACTTCTCAAGCCTCTCCCCGAGTGACTTCTGCTACTATTGAGAATGATGATGATGATGATGATGATGATGTTAGTCTGGCCGATAAGCTCAAAGTGCCCAAGGTAATATCTAGGATGTGGAGCTTCGCTCTTTCTTCGATATATATATCCTTTATGACCTTTTGCTTTTATCTCAGAGTCGAAAACGAGGGGCTACGCCTACTACTTCCGCAAGCCAGAAAAGGGCCAAAGGTGTTGGTGGGTCTGCTGTGAGCAATCCTTCTCCGGTTAAGTCGGCTAGTTGTCATGAAGAGATCCAGCAAGGTGATGATCAGCAGGCTTCCGGCCCTCCTCCTCAAGATACTACACCTGTTCCTGTCGAGATGGCTTCGGCCAAGAAGATCTCCAGGAAGAAGTCTGGTCACAAATCTGGCAGCTCTTCTTCCCGCCATTCCAAGAGTTCGACGAGCTCCAGTCCTCTTAAAGAGTCTGCCCCTAAGGTAAGTTGTCACATCTCATCTCGATTTGTTTTCTTTTCTTCCCCCTCAACTATTTCCACTTTTTATTCTTCAGAGGGTTGGCATGTCTAAAATGGCTGTTCCTCGAGCCACATGGTTTTCTCCTAATCCCCCACCAGTTGTTCTGTCTAGTTCCTTGAGCAGTTTGGAATCCTCGAGCTCGAGTTTAGACTCTAATGAGTCGGACCCTGTGTGGGACAAGTTGACATTCTATTTTAACTCGAAACCAATCGCTTGGCAGCATCCAGGTTGCGAACCTTATTGTACCAAAGAATGTCGAGATAATTTTTCTAATTTTCCTCCGCAGGATATTCAGAACGCGTCTTCTCCAGTCCATGAAGGAAGTATGCCACATGTCGAAGTACAGAGTGGCGAAGGCCAAGTACCCCCAGTCACTCAACCTGACCGGGTGATTGGTGTCATGTCTCCCCCGAAGGCTGATGCTCTAGCCTCGACACAACCTGATCCTTTTCCCCAGCTTCAACGGGATGCTAGAGTTGTTTTGCTTTCCCCTCATGCCAAAGGAGGTTCGGCCTCTTCCAAGACAGCAGCTTCTTCTCACACTTCTGGTGAGAGACTTAATGCCCTTCTGGTCGAAGATCCACTCGCCACTTTTCAAAGTTTCTTTGATGGCACTCTGGATCTCGATTCCCCGCCACATCATACTGAAACTACTGAGACTGCTCAATCTAGCGGGGTAGTAAGTGCCGGCCAGATTGAAGAAGCTTTAAGTAAGCTGAAGGGGTTAGTCTTCGGCGAGGGTTTCATCGACAGTGTCCGGGCCAACCCTCAACCAGGCCATGACGCCAAGGAGTTGCTTACTTTCCTGTTGGGCCAGCGGCTCGACCAAGCTCAGGCAGATGCTCTTGTCGAGCTCCAGACTTTCTTGGTTGACCTTTTGGCCACAATTGACAAGGCCGACACTGTGGAGAAGCTCATCAAGACTAAAAAGGCACAAGTGGCTTCTAACACTAATGGGCTTTTGCCTGCAAAAGATGAAATCCTCAAGCTGACTGCCAGGAAGACTCTTATAACCGCTGATCTGTCAAGTGTTGATGCTCGACTGGACGAACTTCAGAGGGAAATAGCAAGACTTGAGAAGGAGAAGGCAATGCTGATCGAAGAAGGCCCAGCTGTGAATGCCCGGCTAACTACTCTAGCTGTTGAATGTGCCAGTGTGATGTTGTCGACATCTCAACTCTCCAAGGAGGTTGCAACAGAGCAGGGTGTTAAGCAGGGCTTGGATGCCAGGATTGCTGCTGCCGGTGTTCAACTTGAAGCCTTCAAGTCGAGGATTTAAGACTCTTTATTTTCCATTCATTTCCTTTGAGGTCGTAATGGCCATGTGTTTGTATGGCCTTTGTTGCCAATGTTTGTAATGCCCATATTTCATGACTTTGTTTGACAATGAATATGCATTAATGATGTCGACATGATTTGCCTTCTGATTGAGCTTTCATTATCGAGTTCTCATTATCTTGTTAAAAATACTCCTTGCATAGTATTTCTGAGTTTCATACCATTTAGCTTGGCACGTAATCTAACTTTTCATCTTCCAAACCATTTCTTGGAAAGTAGGGTAATTTATGACGCTCTTTTACCACGTTCTTGTTTAACGACGAAAGAACTTCCTCCACTCACGGTAGTGCCTGACGTGGCTAACTGTGCTTGGTTAACGATTTGGCAACTGCATGCCATGCATTAATGCGGCTGTTTGTTACATTTCTATTATAAATAAAGCCGTTTTTTACCCTTTCTCATCGGTAACTTCTCCTCTCCATTCTCATCTTCTTCCTGCTACTACAACCTTCATCTTTGATTATGGATAGCAGACTTATCCTTCACCGCATTAGAGACATGGCCTTCTAGCATAACCTCTTTCATGGCCTGTATGAATCTGCTTCTCGCCTCGATGCGCTTTTAGGGCTCATTGATCAACTGCTCCAAAGGCCTATCGTTGCACGCGTTAGGATCCCTCTTCAGGAGTTCCGGGGGCTACTTTTAGAAGCCAAGCCTCTGTTTGAAGAATTCAGGGAGCTTTCAGTGATGGTGTTTTTCCAGGAGTATCAAATGGATGAGTTGAAAGAGAGGTTCAATTTTCTCCAAGCCTCCGAGATATCTGCGGTCTCTCTTGAAGACCTAGCTGCTCGTTAAAAGAAGGCTCGACTTGAGGGCCAGATGGCAACGCTGGTGGATCGACTGGGACCTATGCAAGCTAGATAAGACGGCTATAAAGCCAGTCTTCCGTTCTAGGCTTTTAATTTCTTTTATATCTCGCCATACTTGTAATGTTCTTTTTTATTAATGAAACATTTAGTTTGGCAATTTCGACACTTTCTTTTATTCGATTTTGATTTCATGCAGCATTGGCTTATACGCTTTTAGGTACCTGCCATTTATCGTAACAAATTGACGCTGACCGCTTAATTCTTTAATCACGTAGGCATTATTAGATAGCGCTTTCTCGACTTTAAACGACCCTTCCCAATTGGGGGACCATTCTCCGTAGGCCCTATCTTTCTTATCCATTGGCAGGATAACCTTCCACACATAGTCCCCTGTGACAAAAGATCGATTTTTAACCTTCTTGTTGTATGCTTTAGCTATGCGATCCTTTTGCCTCGTTAAGACGTCTAACGCCAAGACTCTTTCTTCGTCGAGATTTACCAATTCGTCTAGCATCATGTTCCAGTAGACTTCGCTTGGAATTTCTTCTTGTCTTTGAATTCTGCACGATTGCAAGTATACTTCTGCGGGTAGTACAGCTTCTTGGCCATAGGCTAGTCGAAAGGGTGTTGTTCCTGTCGCTTCCCTTGGTGAATTCCTGTAAGCCCACAGGACTTGGCCTAAGGACTCATGCCAGCTTTTCGGCTTTCGACCCACGTGCTTTTTAATCAAGCTTATTAGGGTTTTATTGGCGACCTCTACTTGGCCGTTTGCCTGAGCATAGTAGGGGGTCGAGGTTAGAAGCTTTATGCCCCAGGATTCTGCAAAGGCTGCCACTTTTCGTCCTACGAACATTGTACCTTGGTCCGTTGTGAGTGACTCCGGCAATCCAAAATGATACACAATGTGATTCTGTATGAATTCGATTACCGTTTTTTGCTTCACGCTCTGTAGTGGAATGGCCTCGACCCATTTAGTGAAATAGTCAATCGCTACAACTATATACCTGTGCTGCCTTGACGAGGCTGGGTGAATCTCACCAATTAAATCTATTGCCCATCCCCTAAAGGGCCATGGCTTGATAATAGAGTGTAACTCGCTAGCTGGCACATGTTGGATTCCTGAATGTTTCTAACAATCTTGACAGCCTCTTGCGTATTCGATGCAATCTTTCATGATAGTTGGCCAATACATCCCTTTCCTAAAGAGAATCCATTTCATCTTTGTCCCTGCTTGGTAGGCGCCACATAGACCGTCGTGAGCAGCCGATATAGCTATGAACGCATCGTCCTCGCTTAAGCACTTCAACAACGTGCCGTCGACATTCTTTTTGAACAATTCATTGCCTATGATGATATAATTTAGAGCTCTATACTTGACTTTTCTGTCGGTTGACCCCACAAGGTTCTGCAAGTATTCGACGATTGGCTTTCTCCAATCATTGGGAGTAAGGTTATCGATAGCCATAACGTCGAGATCCAAAGGACTCAATTTCTCCTTGATCCTAATCAACTCTTTCAATTTTTGTTTATCTATCATGTACCCAGAAGCAATTTGTGCTAACTCGTTAGCCTCTTGATTGCTTACCCTAGGTATGTAGCTAATTCCTGCTTGGTCAAAATTGGCCAGTAAACTTATGGCCTTTACGTAGTATTTTGCCAAATTTTCACTTATACATTTATATTCCTTGGTAAGTTGTTTTACAACTAATTCTGAGTCACCTTTAACTTTGACGTTCTTTGCCCCCAAGGCCAACAGTATTTCGAGGCCTGAGACTAAAGCCTCATATTCAGATTCGTTATTAGAGCAACTTTCCCGAATGCGAAACATGAATTTGGTTGGGATGCCTTGTGGGTACACTATGAACATATCGATTCCCGATCCTTCCTTATGGCTTGAGCCGTCGAAGAACAACTTCCAAGGCTGTAATCCTACATAAGCTATCTCTTCAGGCAAAGTGTTATCTGCTAAGAAATCAGCTACTTCTTGTCCCTTAATTGCCTTTAAAGGGGCATAAGTGAGTGAATATTCGGTTAATCTAAAGACCATTTACCAATTCGACTATGCAAAATAGGCTTGGACAACATGTGTTTTATTATATCAAAGTGAGAAAAAACCATTACATCAATTGGCTTTATATAATATTTCAGCTTGGTACAAGAAAAGTACAAACACAAACACAGTTTCTCGATCATAGTGTATCGAGTCTCAACATCGTTTAACACACGACTCAAATAAAATACGGCTCTTTCGATGCCATCTTCATCTTCTTGTGCCAACATGCTGCCAATGGTTTCATCTGTAGCTGAAATATATAACCTCATTGGCTTCCCTTTTATAGGAGGAATCATCACCGAAGGGCTTGCCAAATAGTTTTTTAGCTCATCAAATGCTTTTTGGTGCTCCGCTTCCCAGCGAAAAATGTCTTCTCTCTTTAGTCGAAGAAGGGATGAGAACGGCTTAGTTTTGTCACTAAGGTTAGCAATAAACCTTATGAGGAAATTGACTTTGCCCAAAAGCGACTGCAGCTGCTTCTTGCTAGTTGGTGGACTTGTGTCGAGAATGGCTTTGGCCTTGTTCTTGTTGATTTCGATGCCTTTCTTGTGCACCACAAAACCCAAAAAGTCACCTGCAATTACACCAAATGCACATTTAAGAGGGTTCATTTTTAGGCCATGTATCCTCATTCTTTCGAATGACTTCCTCAAATGCGACAAGTGTTCATCCCTGGATGGGGACTTGACCACTATATCATCAATGTAAACCTGCATAAAAGTTTCAATAAAATCATGGAAGATAGTATTCATTACCCTCTAGTAGGTCGCGCCAGCGTTTTTCAAACCAAATGGCATGACCACCCATTCATATGTCCCTAAAGCACCAGGACATCGAAATGCCGTTTTCGACACGTCCTCCTTGGCAATGAAAATCTGGTTGTAGCCAGAATATCCGTCTAAGAGACTTAAATATTCATGGCCTGCTGCTGAATCTACCATCATCTCGGCTATGGGCATGTGATATTCATCCTTGGGTGTGGCAGCATTCAGATCTCGAAAATCTATGCAGACCCTCATCTTACAATTTTTCTTGATTACCGGGACTATATTGGCCAGCCACTCAACATATTTGGCCGCTCTGATGAACTTGCACCGTAGCAATCTTTCAATTTCTTCCTTGATTTTTACTAGAACGTCTGGATGGAATCTCCTAGGCAGTTGTTTTACTGGCTTCTTGTCCTCTTTGATTGGCAGTTGTAATTCTACCAAGTCTCGACTCAAACCAGACATCTCATCGTAATCCCAGGCGAAACAATCTTTGAATTCTTTCAACAACTCTATCATCATGCCTCTAAGCTCTGGGTCGATCAAGGAACTTATGTAGGTTGGTCTTTTCTTCGAGCCATCTCCCAAATCTATTTCCTCCAAAGGATCCTGAGCCTCCATTTTCATGGCATCCACTAAAGGTTTTTCGAACCCCAACGGACCATCATCATAAATGCAATCCATCCTCAAATCATACATGTCTTCTTTGGCCTCTTCACTTGGCTCATTTCCACGTGCCCTATCCTCTTCATTCCGAGATAGCATCTCGACCGGTGAAACTGCAACTTTAATGGCCATATTTTTAGCCATTTTGTCGGCCTCTAGAGCCGTTTTCATCTTGTTTTCGGCCGCGTAAGCCGAAATCCGAGCCAAGCTCGAATTAATCATCATTATGCTGCGTTGCCATATTGGTGGCAGCCTCATCACTTGCCACTTCTTTAGCGGCAGCTTCTTCTTCGTCATTGTGCCATCCACTCATAGCATCCGCCTTGCATGATTCATTGAGGTGCAATCCTCGAATTGGGTATAGTGTCACTGAGTATTCTGAGTAAGGGTTGAAGTACTGATTGGCCACTGTGTCAAGTGGAGCAATTGTAGCCAAACTCTTCTCAAAATTCTTCTTGTCGACATAGCCCGCTTCTGCCAGATAGTAACTTTGGTCAGCTTGCACATTCTCAACAACTCCATCTGCTTTCCATATGGAGATTCTTTAATGTAGGGTAGAAAGCACTACCCCTACTCTATGGATCCATTCTCTGCCCAATAAAAGGTTGTAGTTGGCCTTTGAAGGCACAACAATGAACAAGGTCGATCTACTTACTGTCCCCACTGTTATATTCAGCATGATCGCACCCATGGAGGTGCTGGTCTTGCCTTCATAGTCTGATAAGACCATGTCATGGGGAATCAAATCTGTCTCTATCTTGCCCAACCTCTTCATCATGAACCTGGGCATTAGGTTGATAGCAGCACCACCGTCGACAAGTATCTTATTGACCCCTTTGTCTTCCACTTTAGCCCACACAAATAAGGGCTTTAAGTGACTCTTCATATGCTCTGAAGGCCTTTGGAAAATGGCCATGTCATCTTCAACAGCTCCCCTCTGCATGACATAATAGCATAAAGGGTTATCATCAGCCTCTTCCTCAACATAGTAATCTTCGTCGCCTTCAATGACCTCGGATACTCGGTCGAAATCAGCAGGGAGTATGGACACTATGCAGATGATGTTGATGTCTTCCCCATCACTTTCGTCGAAGTCTTCTAGCATGTCTTCATCTTCATCTTCATCTCTAGCAGCTACCTTTACCTTCTCTTGTGTGGGGTTTGGCAGGGTCATTCCTTGCTTGATGGCTTGGTCCAGATGATTGATGATGGACGCCACGCTTGACTTGTTTTCTGGGGCATCTGAAGGCTTGACATCCCACAGGGATCGAAATTTGCCACCTCTTTCCCGCTCCGCCTTTCTCTTCCTTTGGAAGCGTCGAAATTGGGTCCTGGTCATCTGTTCTGGTCCATAATAGTTCCTTGAGCCATAGGAGTAGTTTCTCGATACATGAGAGTTACTAACGTACGAAGACCCTTGGCCCAAGTCGATTTTCTGCCACTTCTGCCTTGGCTTTGGTTTCGGCGGTGTTGACCTGAACCATTGGTTTTTTGGCACCTCAGCATTGGGGAGATAGGTTTTGCTCTTCCCCTTTCGATCTTGATCCATATGGGTGGCGATCTCTTCATGAGGGTAAGTCAATCTTCTGGCCACATGCGCTTTCTGTTGATAATGCCTCTTCATTTCAGAGTCTTGGTAAGCCTTTGCCGCTGACTTGTCGAAGACAGCGCTGCATCTAGGGCACAACATGACTTCCTTTTCTCCATCTTGGCTTCGAGATAAGAACTCGACAAGAGTTTCTCCAGCTTTGTGGTAGACCTCCTCCCAGCTAACTTCTTCACCTGGTGCTTCGACTGTCGCTTCTTTAGTTTCTGTTTCTTCCGGAACCAAACCCGAGTCGAGCTTCTCAGTGATGTCTACCATGCAAATGTGGAGGGGTTCCACATAATTGGCTTCAGCTTTCTGGAGTGGATCTGGATCGATCTTTGCTTGGCCTTTAGTCTTTTCGCCGTACTTGAGCCTACCAGAATCCAGTGCTCCTTGAACAAGGTCCCTGAAACGAACACATTGTGAGGTCTAGTGGCCAAAAAAGTTGTGATACTTACAGTATTTTTTGCCTTTCTTCTGTTCAGGAGAAGGCAATTTTTGGTCTTTAGGGACCACAATTAAACCATCAGAGACAAGTATGTCGTAAATTGCATCACATTTGGTCGCATCAAAAGTATAAGTTTTAACAGTAGGAATACTGTCCTTGGGAGATTCTTCTCCCAACTTGTTTTCATAAGGCTTTAGTGCCTTGCACACATAAGGGACTCCTGGCTGGAGCTCAGCCAGATTGATGTCATTAGTGTCGACTTCGGGGGTGACTTCGTGGTATGCATACTGAGTTGGGCGCACCAACTCTGTATCTATGTAGGCCACTTTCTCTTTTTTAGGCCACTTGTAAGTTGTCTTAGCTTTCTCATCGTTCTTCTCCGCTTTGAGTAATTCAACATGCCTTACTCTATCAGCGAGCTGAGACATATCTCGAATATACTGCGTGTCGAGTTTCTTCCTAATCGAATACTCTAAACCACCTGCGGCCAAAACAACCAATTCATGTTATGGGACATGAGTAAAGCATCGAGATTTCAACATCCTGAATCTATTCAGGTAGTCATCAATAGTTTCGACATTCTTTCTTTTGACGCTAGCCAAATCCTTTAGACTCACTTTGAACTCCCCTCTAAAGAATTGCTCATGGAAAATCCTTTCCAATTGTGTCCGAGTGTGGACTGACCTAGGAGCAAGGGTTGTGAACCATGTAAACGCGTTCTTAGTTAAAGAACTTGGAAAATACTTCATTTTCAAATTTTCGTTAATGGCCAGGTCTCCAGCCTCAATCTGGTATCTCGCCACGTGTTCCACAGTAGACTCCCCTGAGTCCCCAGAGAACTTAGTGAACTTTGGGACTTTCCAACCTATAGGTAGTTCCGCTTCGAGAACCTCTTCAGTGAAGGCTGAAACAAAATGGGGTCTATTAGCAAAACCTACATTATAACCGTGTTGATTTAGCAATTGTTCGACCACAGCAGCAACATTTTGTTGCCCCCCAGCATTTTGGTGTCGAATTCTTTCCAACACTCCATCAGCGTGCTCATCCCTATTTACCATGTATACGTTCTGCGGCCCTGGTTGTCCCCCTTCATTTTCTTCGAATAAAGGGTTTTGTCCTACGTGTTGGTAGGGTTGTACGGGCCTGCGAGCTGGGATTGCGACTGGTGGAATTGGTTCAATTCTCGGCAGAGGTGCTGTCTTGTTTTGTGCTCCTGAACCGTGGTAGAGATAGGTATCTCAGCCACGGCTGACATCATTATACCCTGGGGTGATGCTATGACGCCAAGTGTCGTTCCAGGAGGCAACTCCTCCTCATTGTTACTACTGCTCCCACCAGGGCTATTTTGATTCACCACATTGGATCCCTGCGGGGAGGCTCTACCTCGACTATTCGCCATGCTTACTGTCCTATCGCTTCTCAAGTGCATAAAACTAACTCACGCAAGCAAAGACGAAAAACAAGTAGCAAAAACAATAAAACTTCACACAAAACGCTTCTGTAAAACTTGGTTTTCACAAAAACGGTCCCACCAGGTGTGCCAATTTGTTTACCACATATTTGGTAAACAAACATCTTCCAAGTTCGACTGGAAAAAGTTTAAGAGTTTTGCGAATTAAGGGTTCTTTTGGGAAAACGTCTTGCCAAAGCGCGTGTGAAATCGGGTTTTTCGACAACCGTGTGTCGAAGGATAAAAGGAAATAAAGATTCAAAAGCAAAACGCAAGACAATCAAAAGTGCTCGAAGATAAAATTTACTAATTAAAAAGCTTTACATCAAATCCAAACTCATACAATTGACAGTAAATTTAACAAAAGCTACAACGGCAACGAATTCGAAAATCTAAGTGCAAGAATCGTAAACGGCTGGTTCGGCAACGTACTCCTTCATGATCACGTTAGGCTCGTTGAGTCTCTTTGATGCGGACATGAGAGCTTTTTAGTGATTTTTAGAGCTGAGTTGGGAACCCTTTTTCTGAATTGGATCCTCCTATTTATAGAGCTCCATGTCCCGCGTGTCTTTGGCGGTTTTCTTCCTTATTGGATGGGTTAGTGGGTCTGATTCCCCCACGATCTGATGCTTGCCCCGGAAGTTCCATGCGTAGTGGTGAAGATCGTGTTCTTCAACTGCTTCAACTGCTTCTTGGCCACGTACTTAGCCATCGTGGTGAGAAAAGACTCAGTCAATGCTGCACGTGTTAAATATGCCCGCGTTTGTAGCAACGGTTACCAGCGTCCCTTTGTCGAATTCGGTTGCCCATTTAACTTGGCGTTTTTTCTTGCCTTTCTTGATTCTCTTGGTCCATTTTTCGACCGTCCCATGCGTTTTGGGCCAAATATTTTGGGCCAACAGTAGGTCATTGCAAAAAGTCAAAATCCTGCTATACATGACAAATAATGGCAGAATATGACGTAAATAGCGGTCATATGGCGGGATATCGGCCATTGCGGAGAGCCAAAAAACTGCCAAGAGAAACCGCTACAGCGTGACATGACGGATATTTAATAACACTGGTACCAGGACGTACATCGAGCTCAATCTGCATAACCAATTAAAGTCGGAGAGGAAGATTGAGTGAAAATTAAGATAGGACCAATGCCGAATAATCACTCAAAAGGCGACTTATTATGCATAGTGGTGAAGGGGGGCGATTTATGGTATAAGTAGGCCTCAACCCAAAATGAGACTCACAAATTGGGGTGAAAAAGCATTGCAAGGCTTGTCTCAGTGATGTGGTGGTGCTTTCTTTCGGCACAACCATTTTGGGGTGATGTATATGGACAAGACATGCATGAAAAATACCACACTATCGAATCAATAAGGTGCTTGAAGAGTTTACAATCTTGGTGGGCAAAAGCAAAAATTGAGGGAAGTTGCTTTTGTCCACCATGATTTTGGCTTCACCGTGCTTTTCGAACGACTTTCCCAACATGCACCATATTCCATCCAAGCCTGGGTTTCAATTTTGAAATGGTAGGTAGATGTCAAATCTAAACAAACAGACCCCTCATTATAATCATTAAGATATTGAAAATTGCATCATTTTGGACTTTGAAATAAATTGCCACTGGAGATTTTTAATTAGCACTGTAATTCGTTTTTACCAGAAGTATAAGATGATATATGATTACTATTTCCTCTTAAATTTCAGAGTGTCATATGAATCTTCAATGCATGTTTGGAAAAGCTTCTCTAATTGACTCATCTAAATCTTTAATGCATGTTTGGAAAAGCTTCTATAATTGATTCTAAAGTCAAAATCTCGTATGAAAGTTTGTAGTGTGAGAATTAATTCTGAAAGAAAGAGAAGCCGATTCATACATGCATCTTTAAATCTTTCAGTAGTGCCACATCTGGAAGCAGAAAAACTACAAGTTATGTATCTGCTGTGTGATTTAGCCCAATCCAATATTTATTTCTGGGTTTCCTCATTTATGACAGAATTGTGGAGTGTTAGATCACAGAGCTACAGGTGGGGGATCATGTTCTTCCTCTATTAACTGGGAAATGTGGTGAGTTGGTTTGGTCCAACTTTTGTGTCAATTTAGCAGTCTATATTTCAGGTTTAGTTTCTCAGTTACAGATATTGTAGAAAAATGAATTTCTGCTTCATTATGCTGCTGAGGGTGCAAGAATTTCTGGTGCATCTAGGATTATTGGAGTTGATTTGAACCTGAACAGGTTTGAGCAAGGTAGTATTGATATTGTCAATTTATTGTCAAAAGATCATGACAAACTGAATGCTTGAGTTTGTTGGAGTCTAGGATAGCATTGAACCACAGCAATTTCTATGAGATAAGACTGATAACAATCTCAATCTAAATATTAAATAACAAATATTCAAGAATCATCTTAACGTTCAATATCACTTTTCATATATAATCGGCTCTAGAGTTACAAATAAAATTTTCGCATTCCAGATTTGTCAAGTATCCCCAAGACCTAGAGTTGTGTTAAAGTAGTTGATAAGGCTAAGGATTTTTATATTAGACTCATGGGTAGCATGTAGAATCAAGACATGGTCTATAATTCTGTGATGAGTACAAGTACAAGATGAGAAGTAGAAAGAGACATACATCAAAGACACTCTTGCCTGCTGTCTATCTTGTATTCAAGACCATGAACTGCACGTTTAACGAGATTCTATATTTCATTGGACACATGCAGGTTCCTTGAGAATGGTTGTAGCTGTTGTACCTCACATGGCAACTAGGAAACAAGGGAAGATTGTGAACATTGGTAGTAATTCTGCTCTGGCTTCTGGACCTCGTTCAAGTGCTTACAGTAATGATGCTCTTCATGCTATGACAGATACATCAAGGTTTTCTTCTTCTTATTCAAACTTGCAGTACCATTAGATTTGTTGTTCATGTCTGCATCACATAAACTAGAGGCAACAGTGTTGGCAAAGGAAATTCATCTAGTTTAATAGAAATTACTGTCCTGTTATGTGCATGCTTTTAGTTCAAAGTGGTAATTTCATGAAATTGGAATCCAGTAGTGTTTGTTAAGAACTTCACTAGATGTATACTGGACTAAAGTCAAAGTTTAGTGGATGCAACAAGACACCATTTGTGAATAGCAAATTGAATTAGCCATTTTGAGGAAACCTTGTGCCATTTTGATTCACCAATTTCTGCGCCGGGGCTTTTTGGTTTGATACTGATTATTAGAAGTTCCTTTGATCCTTTTCTTAATTCCTTTTTTCTCTTATTTTTGTTCATTTCAATTTTATTTGAGGCTCTACTTCAAGTTCAAGCATTCCTTGCTAGACCAAACCAAACTATGTAGTGAGCAGGATGTTTTTTCTTTATTTCGTCTTTGTGATCGATCTTGATTGTTCCCTAAGCAACATTCTTTTTTCTAATTGTTTTTTAAAGGCTTAAATAAGTTTTTGGTCCCTAACCTTTACTAAATGCTTGGTTTTCGTCCCTCGTCGGAGCAAAGGTGGGTTTTAGTCCCTAACCTTTGCCACCAGATTTGGTTTTCATCCCTCCGGAGCTATGGGTCAACGCCGGAGCTCCGGTGACCCATGTGGCAATATTAATGAGGCCAGGTATTATTTAAAAAAAAAAGGAAAACGAAATTTTAACCCAGATCTACAATCTCTAACCCAGAAATTTCAACATCATCATCCTTCCTCACCTTCTTCTCCTTTACACTTCCAAACCCAGAAACTTACAGACACACCATCCCCAACCCCAACCCCATCTTCACCGCTAATTCTTCACACAACACCAACCCCACCACCACCCCCAACCTCAACCCCATCTTCCCTTTCTTTCTTTCTTTCTTTTTCACGCTCTCTTTCTCTGTTGCTGTTAATGTCAACCCAGATCTACAACGAGACAGGTACCTGAATTTAGAGATCGGGTTGAAATTTAGAGATCTGCTTCTGTTAATGTCAACCCAAACTTAAAAAAAAAACATGGAAAATTGAAACAAAATTGAATCAAGCAGTACAAATTTTCAACAGAACTGAATTGAAACATGATTGAATCAAGATGAAAATTGAAACAATTTATTTTCTCTTCTTCTCCTGGTAGCAAAGGCTCCGGCGAGGGACGCAAACCAAACATTTGATAAATGTTAGGGACCAAAAACTTATTTAAGCTTTTTTTAAACAATGAAATTCAAAGGCTCGCTCAGGTTCATAATAGAGTTCTTAATTTTTCTTGATCACTTGTGATTCGTCTCTTCTTTAGAAAGCAAGGAACAAGAATGACATAGATGTATAAAAATATTCTTGATCAAGAACAACTGGTATCAAGTGGGTCAATACATGAGAGTTGAAAACAAACAATAAAACAAACTTCCTAAACAATAAGCAACCGAAAACAGAACAGCACTCTATACTCACAACAGGAATTTTCGATTTGCTTACAGTATATATAAAAGCAAATTCGAAATTTCAGGAAACTATAATGAAGAAACGATAAAGCCAGAGTTTAGACCACCCCTAGTAGGTTGGTTATGGTTCTTAAGAACATTATCTAGCTCTTTTATGAACCTCTCCATGGCTTTAGATGACAAACAAATCGGAGTCAGTAAACCTTCCTCACCTTTATCATTTTTGAAGGGAACATTAAAGCTTGCTAAACTAGGTATGGGCCCAATTCCTCCCTTGGATAGACCTCCATAAATAGCATCACCCCACCCAAAGTCGACCCGCCTGAAACCAGCAAGCTTCAAATCCGAAACAAGAAACGATTTGTCCATAGTGAAGTGTGGTCGTCCCTTAATGGCCATTAAATCTGCTAATGAATGCAAATACTCCCTAGTGATATTAGCTTTTGCTTTCCTCACTAACTCTACTGCATATCCCAATGGATTTTCACATAACTTCCCAGCTGTGGTAATTGAGGGAGAAAACGCAAAGGCGTTGCCATAATAACCAATTGGTAATGGAGAGTCAAGCTTGGCACGCGCATTAACAATGCAGAGTATGCGGACCTCCTCATCACTGTTTAGTTGCAATGCTATTGTGCGGCAACGCCAAACAAATGCGGTGAGAACTTCAAAATTTGTGCAGCGAAGTTGGTGGGAAGGAAGGAAACTACGAATTGTAGCTAGCTCATTTGGACCAAAGAAGAAAGACTCGTGGACCATGTCATCTTGGGGGATGGTGGTTTCCTTGGGGTAAGGTACTTGTTCGTCGTATTCAGGATGAGTGCATGTCACTCTTGGTGGATCCCTTGCACTTAGGATCTCTCTACACCACACTGGTAGGATTGAAGGTTGGGGCATCCCGCGAGCCATTTCTCCTATGGCACTCAGAAATTGAACCAATCCAACCGCATCACACATGGTGTGGTTTAATCGGATGGCGAATATGAAACCACCGCACTTCAGCCTCGTTACTTGTATAAGCAGCAAGGGTGTGTTAAGCATTTCCTCAGAACCAGGAACTTCATAGAGGAGCTCATCCATGCATGGGAAGGGAGTTTGAAGATTATCACCAAATTGGTTAAGAGTGATATCTGCATCAGCTTCAATGAACAGAACACCCTCACCAGTGCAATCCACCATGAGTTTTCTACCAAGGCCTTCCCTAAGCCTACCTGCAAAAGGATAGTAAAACACAAGTGTTTTGGCCAATGCTTTTCTAATGGCCTCAACAGGGTCCTTCCCCGCCATTGATGGGTTGTAGCGATAGAATTGTACCACTGGAATTTGAAACCGTAGGCCATCTTGGTCATCAATATCTGAAAGAAGTTTCACTTCATGAGGGGTCGCTTCAGCCGGACCAACAAGCTCTGGCTCACGCCTTCGCACTGCAAACACCAGATCAGATTTGGATGATGATGAGGCCATCTTTGACTAAAAATCAAGGGAAAGAGAGTTAAGTGTCACTCTGATCGATCAAGGTTTATTGAACAATGTATTGTTGCTTCTTACTTGTCAGTGGTTGTGGTGGATGCCTGCTACTTCAATCGTATATATATATATATGATGTTCTGCGCTGCTTAATTTAATTACGAAAACAGAGTTAGAGTCAGTTTCAACCTGCTAGGAGACCCACGTGAAAATTGTATTCTTTTTATTTTGGTTTTCGTCGCATGTGTGTTCGTTATTAGACCATTGTAGTGTGTATTTTTTATTTTATTCATATATAGCACATGTTTTCGACTTATGTGTAAAATTTATTATTCTCATCTCTATCAGTTCGTGTTATTATATTACCCATGACTGGAGTTATAATTAATGTAACGCAATATAAAAATATGATAGACGGCTGAACGACTTTCTAAATGATTGGGCACATAATGCTTAAACTAAATATTTGTCAAAAAAAAAATTGTGTTTCATGTACAAAGTTTAATATGTTAACATAATGAATGCAGAAAGTTTGAGTTGTAGGGTAATATACGTTACATACATATAAATAATTAGTGAAAGCAAATAATACATATAATAGTAAAAAAGTAAATTTTTTTTAAGATAAATAATACAAACAATACATACTATTAAAAAAACATCAAAAAGATTTGTGGGGCAATTGTCCCCATACTTAACTATGTAGATCCGTCCTAACATTTTTTTCTATAAGGAAAAAGTTTGTAATGGCTAATGACAATCTCGTAATAATTTTTAATTATAATGACTGGTTAAGATTTTACATGGTTAGTTCTTTGTGGGGTTGGATGCTGCTTTAATTATTAATACCATATTAATTAATGATACCATATTCCATGGGGAAAACATATAGTCAGCATGAACATGCTAAGATGCTTATAAAAAAAAACGAACATGCTAAGAGGCCACTTGAGTATTGTGGTTTTTAAAATTGAAATTGAAATGTACTTTTTTATTCCGTTACATAAGTTTTTGTTAAATCACGGATTCACGGTTGTTGGTCCTTATGGCACATGTGTATTTATCACATAAAAACGATTACTGTTTTTTGGTACTATAAAACAAAAATCATAAGAGTAAATAACCAGTCAAAGTCGGAGAGCTAGGACGACCGAGTGAAAATTAAGCCACGATTGATGGTGCTCTTTACATGCGTAGAATGCGTTTCACAACTTGAAAATTCTCATAGGTAGGAGGAATGCCAAATAATAATTCAAAAGGCTACTTATCATGTAATAGTGGTGAAGGAAGACGATTTATGGTATATAAGTAGCAACACCGAAGGCTCAACCCAAAATGAGACTTCCAAATTGGAGTGAAAAAAGCATTGTAAGGCCTATCTCAGTGACATGGTGGCGCTTTCTTTTTCACCACCATTTTGGGATGATGTACATGTACAAGACATGCGATGAAAAATGCCACACTTTTGTAGCAATAAGGTGCTTGAAGAGTAGTACAATTTTGGTGGACAAAAGCAAAAGTTAAGATAAGTTGCTTCTGTCCGCCATGATTTTGACTTCATGAATAGTTTTTGATTTTCCAAACATGCACCATATTCCATCCAAGCCTAGGTTGCAATTTTGAAATGGTAGGTACTTGTCAAATATGAACAAACAGATCCCTTATAGTAATCATTAAGATATTGAAAATTACATCATTTTTGGACTTAGAAACAAATTGTTAGTGGCAGATTTTTAATTGCACGGTAATTCATTTTTACCAGAAGTATAAGATGATGTATGATAACTATTTCCTCTTAAATTTCTAAGTGTCATCTTCAATGCATGTTTTGAAAGCTTCTCTAATCATTTAAATCTTAAATGCATGTTTGGAAAAGCTTCTATAAGATTCTAAAGTCAAAATCATGTTGGGTGAAAGTCATTAGTGTGAGAATTAATTCTGAAAGAAAGAGAAGCGACTCATAGTTCATATATCCTATAAATCTATCAATCTTTTAGTAGTACCACATCTGGAAACAGAAAATCTACATGTTAATTTATTACTGTGTAATTTAGCCCAATCCAATATTTCATTGCTGGGTTTCCTCATTTATGACAGAATTGTGGAGTAGTATTAGAGGAGTCACAGACCTGCAGCAGGGATCATGTTCTGTTCTACCTGTATTCTCTGACGAATGTGGTGAGTTTGTTTGGTCTAACTCTTGTGTCAATTTAGCAGTATATATTTCAGGTTTAGTTTCGCAGTTACAGATATTGTAGAACAGTGATTTTCATATCTCATTTACAGATATTGTAGAAAAATCAATTTATGCTTCAATAGGCTACTTGAGGGTGTGTTTACGGTGATATTTGGTAAACAAACATTCTCCAAATTCGACTGGAAAAAGTTTAAGAGTTCTAAGAGTAAGGGTTCTTTTGGGAACACGTCTTGTCAAAGTGCTGTGTGTGAATTTGAACTTTTCGACAATCGAATGTCAAAGGCTGGTTTTGCGATCTAAAACATACAATTAAAAGTACTGGAAATCGAATTGCATTAAACAAAAGGGAAATTACATAAAGTAAGTCGAAAACTGGAAGTTACATCAAACGGGATAAAACCGACAGGAAATCAAATGAACATAACAACAAGTTTTAAAATGCTAAATGCAAGAATCTTAAACGGCTGGTTCTGCAACGTACTTCTTCATGATCACGTTAGGCTCTTTGAGTCTCTTTGATGCGGACATATGAGCCTTTTAGTGAGTTTTTGGGAGTTGAGTTGGGAACCCCTTCTTCTGCATAATCTTCTTCTATTTATAGTACTCCAATGTCTCGCATGTCCTTGGCGGTTTTTTCCTCTTGCTGGATGAGTTAGTGGGCTTGGTTCCCCTACGATCTATTGCTTGCACCGGAAACGTCATGCGTAGTGGGGAGAGTGGCGCCTCTTAACCGCTTGCTTGCCACGTGGGTAGCTATCGTGGGAAGAAACTCACAATTCCCTAACTGATTCTGCTATGGCACACTCGCCAATTAAACGCACATGCCAAATTTGCCCGTTTTAATAGCAACGGCTTTCAACGTTACACTCGTCGAAATTTGCCATTAGCTTAACTTATACTTTTCCTTATCCTCCTGGACCCATGTTTCGACAAGCTTATGTTGACGGGTTTTGGGCCAAATCTTTTGGGCCAACAGATGCCCCCCAAAAATGTTGGTCTTCGACTACCATACCTTGGAGAGGCCAAGCATTTTTTGAGTCTGAAACTTAGGATAAATTTAACTTTTGTGGAAAGCCAAACATCTTGTAATCCTAGCCTCTCATTTTCAGGTCCAATCAAAAGTCATAGCGTCTAACTTTTTGCTGACAGCTTTAGCCTTTTTTCACTAGAGTTATGATTACCCTTTTTGCCTACAAACTAGGGGGCAACAGTTTTAATAATAAAATAACCGTTGGGACCCCAAATTTTATACGGTATGGCTTAATGCAGCTTCAAATCCGTTCCTTCTTTGCGTCTATAAATACACCATTAACGCTTCTTGCTAGCTTTATGCTCACCAGATTCTCAAAATTCTTTTGAAATCTTCTGCAACTTCTGCTTCTTCATTTCCTCTAGTGAACCTTTCAACCATTTTCCATGGCTTCTGACTCCGGCAACGTTGTTCCGATGGCGACTGAACTCAAGATGAGTGAGGCCAAGCGTGTACCCATTCTAGACCCACCAAATGAAGCAGAGAAAAGAGCTATCTGGAAGTCTCAGGTACTCATTCCTTTCTCTATTAATGGTACTTTACGCGCCATTTTAGGACCTTTGAAAAAGGTAAAGGTAGATAGACCTAATAGCCTTCCTGACAAGTATGAGAAATTTCACCCGAGTATTCGAGGAGAAGAACTTATTCTAGCATTTCGATCCTCCTACCGCATGCCCTTTCTGAGTGACCCTAAGAGAGCTTTTCGATTTGCTCCTCCCAATCCGACTGCCAACAAGGGAGCTTATCTCAAATGGCTTGATAGAGTAGAGGCTTGCAAAGCTCAACATTGGAAAGACATTGGGATTTTTGACTTAATCCAGTTGTCGAGATCGCCTATTTCGCACAACCCAGCTATGCTTTTGAGTTCATTCTACTTTTGGGAGAGATCTACCAATTGCTTCCATGTTCCCTTTGGCATGATCACCCCAACCCTTCTCGACGTTGCTGCAATTGCTGGACTCTGGCCCATGGGAGATGATTATCACTCTACTGCTGTCCCAACTGCACCAATTGCGATCTCGACAGAGAATGTGTCTTTTAGTTGATTTATCGAAGACCACTATGTCGAAGAAGGTGAGGTGTCTGACGCGGAACATGTTGCTTTCCTTCTGTATTGGCTTTCTGCTTATGTCTTTTGCACCAAGTCTTTGAGAATTCCGGCCAAACTTCTTCCCTTGGCCAACCTGCTTCATGAGGGTCGAAAGATCGTTATGGCCAGGCTTGTTCTTGGAAACCTCTACCAAATGATCAATGAAGTTGTGGCGGATATTTGAAATCCCAAATTTACTTCTTTAAACGCAGCTGGCCCCATATGGTTGCTCCAACTCTGGCTAAATGTTGTTTTCGAATCGTTTCTCCCAGCTAAAAAGACTCCTCCTGCAGTTTCCAACACGAGGATTGATGCCCATCGACTTAAGACGTTGACTCCGCCTTATGACGCTTCTCACCTTGAAGCGGATTTTAGGAAGTACTTTGTCATGTTTCTCGAACTAAAGCACTACCGATCTAGCTTTGCCCCATACAGCAAGCCAACCTATGGCCCTCGATGGCTGAGAAACTCATATCCTAACCTTCCTAATTCAGAAGCACTCTCTCCCCACCAACTTGAGCTCTGACAAACCATCCTGTCTCCTCGAGTTTTGACTATAGGTTTTGCCAGCAGTGATCACACTTTGTGCGGTTATAACCCTCAGTTGGTTTCTCGACAATTTGGGCTAAGCCAAGACTTGCCTAATACTTTGTTTGACAACACCCTTGTCCTCTATCCTGGTACCATTACTAAGACCAGTGCTTTCGACACCACCGTTCATCATTACAACAAAAACCTGCTTGATCTTAGTCCCTTCTCTTTCATTCCTTCATACTATGTCACCAAATCATTCAAAACATGGTGGTCTGCATATTGGACTGAAATTTCAATGTCGCTTGTGGATTGCTGTAATTCAGGTTCCCTCTGATACGATTGTCCTACACGATGCTGGGACAAGAGGTTCGACAACCGCTTAACAATAAACAAAACTTAACAACAAAACAATAACACTCAGAAGTTGTTAACCCAGTTCAGTGAAAACTTTCACCTACGTCTGGAGGGTTTGCACCCAAAGAAAGGAAATCCACTATCTCAAGATTCAGGAATTACAGACACTCATGAACACCTCAGTTCATAGTTCACTTCCTAATCTACCCAGTGTATTTCTACTTAGAATCTCAACCTAAGTATGAGAGCCCCTCTCACTTTCTCTCAATCACTGCCACAGTGATTGGTGAACACAATGAACAAGTAAAGTTTGAACACAATCAAACAACACAGAACCTCTCTTTGCTTTATAGAATCAGTGAGCAAAGACAGATTCACAACTAACACAGGACGAAGCACAATAACAAATCCTAAAACTCTTAATCTCTCTTTCAGCTTCGGTCCACTTCACGTTTTAGGTCTTCATCCTTTTATAGACTTCAGCAGCGGTAGCATGGGCTTTAGGGTTAGCACGGGCTGAAGAAACAGAATCCAATAACAGCAATTTGAAAACGCAATCTTGATAGATTCGGTTTCTTATTGCACAAGTAAAGATAGAAATCAATCTTTTAACAAAGATTGTTTCAACAAATAACAACCCAACAACTAAAACCCTTTTGGAATAGTTACTTGCTCCTCAAGTAACTCAAAAACATATCTTCAGCAAATCTTCAGAAGGCCCATAACAGAAACTCAAGCTGAGGACTGATGTCCTAGCTTCACGAGGTCAGATGCCACGGCATCTGCTTCGACAATCAGTTGTTTTGACAAAATGCAAGGCAACATGTTCCAACAATTGCCTTCAATGCATGACAAATGCTTTTTCTGTGCAGGACCCGGCTCCCAAGAAAACCAGAGGTATGCACATGGCCGAAATCGACGCCTTTCATAAATTCTTCGGTGTAGTATATTTTCCAGGTCCTCGCCTTCGAGAAACGGTTGCTAAAGCAGCCCAGGTACTCAGGCAGAAGTGAGAATCTAAAGCCAAGAAATCTCGACTGATCATTCCTCCTGAGGAAGACGGTCTTTCCTTTGTTATTCGAAAAACTGGCTTTAAATTCCCGCCTTTGCCTACCTGTAAGTATGCTCTAGCCTTCCCACTGGTTCTCCCTAAGTGGGTTGATCACGTCAGTATCAAGAACATATATAATGAGGCATTGTCTCCTCGGAAGCGAGTGACTTGGATCAAATACTACATGTGGAATTTTCCTTTACACGTGCCGGTCGAAATCTTCAACCACATATCGCTAAACACGCGTATTGGTCAAGGTAAATATTTCGACTTGGCCTATATTACGCCATTTGTCTTTTAACTTTTCTTCTTAATGTTACAGCTGAAGCCATTCCTCGACCGCCTCCCCAGGCTTCTCCCTAAGTGCCTCAAGTTCTGCATGCTACCATCGAGATTGATGATGCCGATGATGATGGTGGGGTTGCTCTGGCTGAAAAGCTTACTGTGACCAAGGTACCTTTTAGCTGAAATCTTCTTTCCTTTCTAGGTACGTTGACTGTACTAATCTTTTACCTTGTTTCAGAGTCGAAAAAGGGGAGCCACTCCTGCTACTTCGGCGAGTCAGAAAAGGGCCAAGGGGGTCGGTGGCTCAACTGTGAGCAAACCTTCTCCAGCCAAATCTACTAGCCATCCTGAGGGGGTTGAAGGGGGTGATAGTTTGGCCGTTGACAAGGTTTGAGTTGCTCATGTCGATAACCTTTGTGCCTGTCTTGATTATTGAATTTCCTACTGAAACTTTGCTCTTCACCTAGGTCGAAGTTCAAGAACATTCTGCTTCCAGTCCCCCGCCTCATGAGGACCTTCCTGTTTCTGATTCTACCCAGTCCAAACGCAAACGTGGCGAGAAGACTCCAGTCGAGAAAGCTTCAAAGATGACATCCAGAACCAAATCTGGTCGCAAGTCTGGTAGTCGATCTTCCCCGCCTTCCAAGAGTTCAGCTGATTCCAGTCCTCTTAAGAGGTCTGCTAACAAGGTAACCATTCGTTGGTCATAGTTTGTTTTAATGTGTTTTTCTTTATGCCTCCTTAAGGACTTTTACTTTCCTTCTTCAGAGGGTTGGCATGTCTAAAATGGCTGTGCCCCGAGCCAATTTATTACCTCCTAAATCTCCACCAATTGTTCTGTCGAGTCCCTTGAGCAGTTTGGAATCCTCGAGCTCGAGTTTAGACTCTAGCGAGCTAGACCCTGTGTGGGACAAGTTGACGTTTTATTTTAATTCAAAGCCAATTGCTTGGCAACATCATGGCTGTGAACCTTATTATACTAAAGAATGTCGAGATAATTTTTCTAATTTTCCTCCTCCACAGGATGCTCCAGGCATTGCCTCGCCTGTTTGCGAACACAGTGTGCTTCATGTCAAAGTCCGACGTGATGGAGATGAAGTGCCCCGAGTCACTCAGTCTGATCGAGTGGTTGGTGTAATGCCCCCTCCTAAGTCTCCTGTTGCTGCTGGTGCTGAGGCCCAAACCTCGACTCAGGCTTCCCCTCTTCCCAAGGTTCAACAAGACTCTGGAATAGCTCTGCTTTCTCCACAAGCCAAAGGAGGTTCGGCTTCTTCGAGGACTACAGCCTTGTCCCATGCTTCTAGTGAAAAGCTAGATGCTCTTTTTGCTAAGGACCCTCTTGCTGCCATCCAAGTTTCCTCGATGGTACATTGGACCTTGATTCTCCACCACCCCAGGTCGATGTTGCCGAGACTGCTGAGTCCCGTGGGGTGGCCAGTGCTGATCAGATCAACGAGAACTTGGCCAAGCTTAAGAGCCTGATCTTTGCTGAAGGTTTTGTTGGTCGAGTTCAGGCTGACCCTCAGGCTAGTCATGATGTCAAGGAGCTACTCACTTTCCTCATTGGCCAATGTCTCGACCATGTTCAGGTTGTTGCCCTTGTCGAGTTTCAAACCTTCCTGGCTGACCTCTTAGCAGTCTTTGATCAAGCCAAGAACGTGGGCCAAATCATCAAGACTAAGGAGGCGCACGTTGCTCCTGGCACAAGCCGGGTCTCGACTATGAAAGATAAAGTTCTTAAACTGACTGCCAAGAAGACCTTGATAGCCTCTAATTTGGCAAGTATCGACAATCGGCTCGATGAGCTTCAAAGGGAGATGGCTAAGTTGGAAAAGGAGAGGGCAACCTTGGTTGAAGAAAGCCCTGCTGTGAACACCCGCTTGGTTGCCCTTGCTGATGAGTGCAAGAAGTTGATGCTGTCGACATCCAAACTTTCCAAGGAAATTGAAGTTGACACTCTTGCTAAGCAGAGTTTGGAGGTCAAAATTGTTGCTGCCAATGGCCAACTTGCTACCTTCAAGTCGAAGATTTAGGCTTTTCACCCTTCTTTCTCTTGTTTTCTCGACTTCTTATGACTGTGACTCTGAATGGCCTTTGTTGCCGATTTCTGTAATGTTGACTTTAAAAGCTTTTTCGACTATGGCTTCATATTTGAATTTGCATGGAATTCGACATGTGTTGTCAAGTGATGTCCACTTATGTCTTTATTGTCGAATTAATATATGTTGCCAAATAATTCGTATTGCGCCTTTTACACTGCTTTAATTCCAACCTTATTTGAACCGGCACCGTCGAACGCAATTTAGCTTTCCCTCTTCTAAGTCGTTGCCTGACTCCTTGGGAAAAGGCTAATTTAATGGCATTCTTTTACCACGCTTTGGTTGACGACTGAACGACTTCCTCCACTTGCGGTGGTGGCCTACGTGGCTGGTGGTGATTGGGTGACGATTGGCAACTGATTACCATTCATTAATGTAACTGTTTGTTACGCCCTACTGTAAATGATGTCGTTTTCACTCTTCTTCATCATCAGTAACTTCTTTTCTACATTTTGATCTTTTAGCCATGGATAGCCGTATTATTCTTCGTCGTATTCGCACCTTGGCCTTTCAAAGGGATCTCTTTCAGGCCATGTACTCTTCTTTTTCTGGGATTGAGGAACTTCTGGGGCTTATTCAGCAGCTGCTTTAGAGGAAGATCATCGCTCGCTTCAGAGCTCCACTCCAGGAATTTTTGGAGTTACTTACCGAGGCAAAGCCTCTGTACGATGAGTACAATCAGCTATCTGTGATGGCGTTCTTTCAAGAACACCAAATCGACGAGATAATGGAGAAGTTTGATCGGCTCCAAGCTTCTCTGAGCCAGCAAGATCCTGAGGGGTTCAAAAGACTGGCCGTCGAGATTTCTGCGGTTGCTCTCGACGAGCTAACTGCTCGACAGGAGAAGGCTCGAATAGAGGGCCAAATGGAAGTAGTAGTAGGACGCATAGAACCTTTGAAGGCTAGGTATAATGCCTATAGGGTTAACCCTCATTTTTAGATTTTTTTTTGCCATGCTTGTAATGTCCTATTAATGAAACACTTTTATTTGGCAATACTTGTTCTATTGTTATTATTTTTTTATTTGATCCGAACTTCGTGCAACATTGGCTTATACGCTTTCAAGTATTTACCATTTATTGTCACACGTCGACTTTGACCATTTAACTCTTTAATCGAATAAACATTGTTAGAAAGTATCTTCTCAACCTTAAATGGACCTTCCCAATTTGGGGCCCACTTGTCGTAAGCTCTATCTTTTTTATCTACTGGCAAGATAACTTTCCAAACGTAATCACCAACGATAAAGGATCGATTTCTAACATTTTTGTTGTATTCCTTTGCGATTCGATTCTTTTGTCTGGTTAGAATGTCTAAAGCCAATAATCTATCTTCGACGAGATTTACCAATTCATCGAGCATCATATTCCAGTAGTCCTCAACTAGGGATTTCTTCTTGTCTTTGAATCCTATAAGATTGCAAGTAAACCTTCGCTGGTAACACTGCTTCCTGACCATATGCTAGTCGAAAAGGTGTTGCCCATGTGGCCTCCCTTGGCGAATTTCGGTAAGCGCATAAAATCTGGCCTAAGGTTTCATGCCATCTTTTTGGTTTTCGACCCACATGCTTCTTGATCAAACCGATCAAGGTTTTGTTGGCAGCTTCCACCTGACCATTTGCTTGGGCATAGTAGGGGGTCGACGTTAGGAGTTTGATGCCCCAAGATTCTGCGAAAGCTGCTACTTTTCGACCCACAAACACCGTGCCTTGATCTGTTGTGAGTGACTCAGGCAAACCAAAACGATATACAATGTGATTTTGTATAAAGTCGATCATTGTATCTTGAGTAACATTTTGTAATGAGATGGCCTCCACCCACTTAGTAAAGTAATCTACTGCCACAATTATGTATTTGTGTTGTCTTGACGAAGATGGGTTAATTACGCCAATTAAGTCCAAAGCCCAACCTCTGAACGACCATGGTTTGATGATGGAATGCAACTCACTGGCTGGCACATGCTGGATTCCTGCGTGCTTTTGGAAATCCTGGAAACCCTTCACATATTAGATGCAATCCTTCATAATGGTTGGCCAGTACACCCCTTGTCGAAATAAGATCCATTTCATTTTGGCTCCAGCTTGATGAGCTCCACATAAGCCATCATGCACTGCTGAAATTGCTATGAAAGCGTCATCTTCACTCAAGCATTTTAGCAAAGTTCCATCGACATTCTTTTTGAACAACTCATTGCCCATCATGATGTAACTTAGAGCCCTATACTTGATTTTCCTGTTCGTGGTTCCCACAGGGTTTTGCAAATAATCGACAATTGGCTTTCTCCAATCATTAGTTGTTAGATTGTCGATAGCCATAACATCGAGGTCTAGTGGATTTAGTTTTTCTTTAATCTTGACCAATTCCCTCAACCTATTTTTGTCTACCATATACCCAGAAGCAATTTGTGCCAGCTCATTGGCTTCTTGAGTATGTGGCCGATTCCTGCTTGGTCGAAATTGGCTAATAAACCTGTAGCTTTTACGTAATACCTTGCCAAGTTTTCACTAACGCATTTGTATTCCTTGGTGAGTTGTTTTATTACCAACTTGGAATCACCTTTTATAACGATGTTTTTCGCTCCTAATGCCAACAAGATTTCGAGGCCAGAGATTAAGGCCTCATATTCAGTTTCGTTGTTAGAACAATTCTCTCGAATTTGAAACATGAACTTAGTAGGGATGCCTTGTGGAGAAATGATAAACATTCCAATCCCCGCTCCCTCTCTATGGCTTGAGCCGTCGAAAAACAACTTCCAGGGCTGAATTCCTACGTAGGTTATGGCTTCTTTGGGCAACGTGTGGTCTGCCAAGAAGTCTGCCACTGCTTGTCCTTTAATCGCTTTTAAAGGGACATACGTAAGTGAATATTCGGTTAAGGCTAAAGCCCATTTACCAATTCGACTATGCAAAACAGGTTTAGACAACATGTGCTTTATTATGTCATAGTGGGAAAAAACCATTACATCAATTGGCTTTATATAATATTTCAACTTCGTACAAGAGAAATATAAACATAAGAAAAGTTTCTCGACCATAGTATATCGAGTTTCTGCGTCATTCAAAATGCGACTTAAATAAAATATGGCTCTCTCGATGCCATTTTCATCTTCCTGAGCCAACATGCTTCCGATGGTTTCATCTGTTGCTGAAATATACAACCTCATTGGCTTTCCTTTTATGGGTAGGATCATCACCGGAGGGCTTGACAAGTATTCCTTGAGCTCGTCGAAGGCTTTCTGGTGATCTGCTTCCCAACGAAATGTTTCTTCTTTCTTGAGTCGAAGAAGTGATGAAAAGGGCTTGGTCTTCTCACTGAGATTTGCTATGAATCTTCTGAGAAAGTTGATCTTCCCTAGCAGTAATTGTAACTGCTTCTTGCTGGTTGGTGGGCTTGTGTCGAGGATGGCATTGGCCTTGTTCTTGTTGATTTCGATGTCCTTCTTGTGCACCACAGAGCCCAAAAAATCACCTGCAATTACACCAAACGCACATTTATGGGGGTTCATTTTCAGACCATGCTTCCTCATTCTTTCGAATGATCTTCTTAGATGTAATAGGTGGTCATCCCTTGATGGAGATTTTACCACTATGTCATCAATATAAACCTGCATGAAAGTTTAAATAAAATCATGGAAGATGGTATTCATTACACTTTGGTAGGTCGCGCCAACGTTTTTCAACCCGAATGACATGACCACCCACTCATATGTTCCCAAGGCACCAGGACATCGAAAAGTCGTCTTCGACACATCTTCTTTGGCAATAAAAATCTAGTTGTATCCAGAATAGCCATCTAACAAACTCAGGTACTCGTGCCCAGCTGCTGAATCCACCATCATTTCGGCGATAGGCATGTGATACTCATCTTTGGGTGTGGCAGCATTAAAATCTCGAAATTCAATGCAAACTCTCATCTTGCCATTTTTCTTAATCACTGGGACCACGTTAGCGAGCCAGTCGACATATCTCGCTGTTCTAATGAACTTTCACTTCAAGAGTCTCTCGATTTCTTCTTTGATTTTTACCAAGACATCTGGATGGAACCTCCTGGGCAACTGCTTCACTGGCTTCTTATCTTCTTTGATTGGTAGTTGTAACTCCACCAATTCTCGACTGAGTCCAGGCATTTCATCATAATCCCAGGAAAAGCAGTCTTTGAACTCTTTTAGCAAATCCATCATCCTGTCCCTGAGTTCTGGATCAATGAGGGCACTTATGTAGGTTGGCCTCTTCTTTGACCCGTCACCTAGGTCTATCTCCTCTAGGGGATCTTGAGCCTCCATCTTTGTGACATCTACTAAAGGTTTCTCGAATCCCAGGGGGCCATCGTCATAGATGCAATCTAGCCTTAGGTTGCGTAGATCCTCTATGCCTTCGCCACCTAGTTTATCTTCCAAGCACAAGTCGTCCTTCTCATTTCGAATCATCATTTCGACAGGCAACATTGAAGCATCAATTTCTCCTTTGATGGCTGGATTCTCAGCCATTCTGTCAGCCTCTAGAGCCGTTTTCACCTTGTTTTCGGCCGCGTAAGCCGAAATTCGAGCTAGGCTCGAATTAATCATCATTAAGTGGTGTTGCCACTCCTGTTGTGGCATTTTCATCTTTTACCACTTCTTTCGTGGCATCCTCGTCTTCCTCACTCCGCCATCCACTCATGGCATCCACCTTGCAAGACTCATTGAGGTGCAGACCTCGAATTGGGTCTAAGGTTACAGAATATTCTGAGTAAGGGTTGAAATACTGGTTGGCCACCGTGTCCAAGGGGGCAATTGTAGCCAAGTTCTTCTCAAAATTCTTCTTGTCGACATAGCCTGCTTCCGCCAGATAATAACTTTGATCTGCTTGTACGTTCTAGACCACTCCATCTGCCTTCCAAAATGCAAGGTGGAGGGTACTGCCCTTACTCCATGGATCCATTCTCTGCCTAGCAGCAGGTTGTAGTTAGCCTTTGAGGGCACAACGATGAAAAGAGTGGATCGGCTTACCGTTCCCACAGTTATTTTCAACATAATTTCACCCATGGAGGTGCTCGTTTTGCCTTCATAATCTGACATGACCATGTCATGAGTGATCAGATCCGCTTCTGTTTTGTCCAACCTCTTCAGCATGAATCTAGGCATTAAGTTGATGGCTGCTCCTCCGTTGACAAGAACTTTGTTGACACCTTTGTCTTCCACTTTTGCCTATACAAATAGAGGCTTCAAGTGACTCTTCATGTGCTCTGAAGGCCTTTGGTGAATAGCCCTCTCATCCTCGACAGCTCCCCTCTGCATGACATAGTAGCATAAAGGATTGTCATCCGCCTCTTCCTCGACATAATAATTCTCGTCACCCTCGGTGACTTCTGATATTCTGTCGAAGTCTGCTGGCAGAATGGACACTGTGCAAATGATGTTGAGGTCTTCTCCATCACTGTCATAGAAGTCCTCTAGCATATCTTCGTCTTCATCCTCAGTTACCACCTTCACTTTTTCCTTGGCAGAGTCTGGCAAGGTCATCCCTTGTTTGATAGCCTGGTCGAGATGGTTAATGATTGAAGCCACACTTGGCTTGTCTTTTGGAGCATCTGCTGGCTTTATATCCCATAATGATCGAAACTTTCCACCTCTTTCTTTCTCAGCCTTCCTCTTTCTCAGAAAGCGTCGAAATTGGGTTCTTGTCATCTGTTCTGGCCCATAGTAGTTCCTTGAGCCATAAGAGTAGTTCTTCGACATCTAAGAGTTGTTAACATAAGAGGATCCTTGGCCTAAGTCAATTCTCTGCCATTTCTGTCATGGCTTTGGTTTAGCGGGTGCTGACCTAAACCACTGGTTCTTGGGCACATCAGCATTAGGGAGGTAGGTCTTGCCTTTCCCTTTTGGATCTTGGCCTCTTTGGCCACGGTGCTCCTGGGTAGTTTCAGCCAGCTCTTCATGAAGGTAAGTGAGCCTTCTGGCCACAGGAACCTTCTGTTGATAGTGCTTCTTCATTTCAGAATCCTGGTAGGCCTTCGCTACTGACTTGTCGAAAACGGTGCTGCATCTAGGGCACAGCATGACTTCTCTCTCTCCATCTTTGCTTCGAGACAGGAATTCGACGAGAGTCTCTCCAGCTTGAGGGTAGACTTCCTCCAGGCTTATGTCTTCAGTTGGTTCCTCGACTGCCACATTCTTGGCCTCCGATTCCCCGATGGTCAAATCCAGGTCGAGCTTCTCAGCAATGTCCACCATGCAGATGTGGAGGGGTTCCACATAGTTGGCTTCAGCTTTTTGCAATGGGTCTATGTCGATTTTCATCTGACCTTTGGCCTTTTCACCATACTTGAGCCTTCCTGAATCCAGCGCTCCCTGAACGAGGTCCCTGAAACGAACACACTGTGAGGTCTAGTGGCCAAAACAGTTGTGATACTTACAATATTTCTTCCCCTTTTTTTGTTCAGGAGAAGGAAATTTTTTGTCCTTAGGGACCACAATCAAACCATCAGATACAAGTATATCATAGATTGCATCACATTTGGTCACATCGAACGTATAAGTTTTAACAATAGGAATGCTATCCTTAGGGGGTTCTTCCCCGACCTTATTTTCATAAGGCTTTAAAGCTTTGCAAACATAAGGGTCTCCTGGCTGCAGTTCAGCCAGATTGATGTCATTAATATCGACATCAGGGGAAACTTCATGATACACACATGGGCTTTGATAAATAGATTCAGTACCTATGTAAGCTACTTTCTCCTTCTTGGGCCATTTATGGGTAGTTTTAGCCTTTTCTTCAGTCTTCTCCGCTTTCAATAACTCGACATGTCTCACTCTCTCTGCAAGTTGTGACATATCTTGAATGTACTGCGTGTCAAGTTTCTTTCTGATCGAATATTCTAAACCACCTGCAGCCAAGATGACCAACTCATGTTCTGGGACATGAGTGAAGCATCGAGATTTCAGCATTCTGAACCTATTCAAGTAGTCATCAATGGATTCAACATTCTTTCTCTTGACACTATCCAGATCCTTCAGGCTCACCTTGCATTCTCCCCTAAAGAATTGTTCATGGAAGATCCTCTCCAATTGAGCCCAAGTGTGAATTGACATTGGGGTGAGGGTCGTGAACCATGTGAATGTGTTCTTAGTTAAAGAACTAGGAAAATACTTCATTTTCAGATTTTCATTAATGGCTAAATCCCCAGCCTCAATCTGGTATCTAGCCACATGCTCAACCGTGGACTCCCCTGAGTCTCCTGAAAACTTAGTGAACTTAGGGACTTTCCAGCCTCGAGGAAGCTCTGCTTCGAGAACCTCTTCAGTAAAGGCTGAGACAAAATGGGGCATATTTTCAAAGCTCACATTGAAGCCATGTTGGTTTAACAATTGTTCGACAACGACAGCAACATTCTGCTGCCCCCCCCCCCCCCGCATTCTGGTGTCGAATTCTTTCCAACACTCCATCAGCATGTTCATTCTTATTCATCACATAAAGGTTCTGGGGTGGTTGATGTATTCCCCCATTCCCCTCGAACAAAGGGTTTTCCCCCACGTTTGGATACGCTGGCACAGGTCTATGCTCGAGAATCGCGACAGGCTGGATTTGTTCGATCCCTGGCAGAGGTGCAACTTCGACTTGAGCCCCTAGCACTGTGGCCAATCGCCCCATTTGATGGGCCAATTGCTAATTATTGGCATTGGTGTTTTGGATCAGAGGGTTAATAATTTCTCCCATCTGTCGAGATAGCATGTTAACCATTTTGTGGTTACTATCGTCGACTTGTTGTCTGATGGCCTGAAGTGACCCTGAGTTCATGCCCGTGGGCAAATAAACCTGTGAACTTTGTCCTGTAATGAAGCCTGGAGGGCTTACTCGACTTCCTAAGTTCATCATTGTCCCGTTTGGCCACTCCTCTTGTTAGCGTTGGGGGGGCCACTGTCGGAACCGTCGCAGGAATGGGCATTTCTGCCATTGCGGATACCGCTATACTTTGAGTTGGCATAGTGGTGTCAGAACTCATACCGGAGGACAATTCCTCATTGTTGTTACCACTACTTCCACCAGGACTGCTGTGACTAACCACATTGGATCCCTGGGGGGAGGTTCTGCCTCGATTGCTTGTCATACTTACAGTTCTACCACTTCTCAAGTGCATAAAAGTAACTCACGCAAGCAAAGAGTAAGTAACAAGTGACATGCAATAAACACAACACACAAAACACTTCTGTAAAACTTAGTTTTCACAAAAATGGTCCCATTGGGCGTGCCAATTTGTTTACGGTGATATTTGGTAAACAAACATTCTCCAAATTCGACTCGAAAAAGTTTAAGAGTTCTAAGAGTAAGGGTTCTTTTGGGAAAACGTCTTGTCAAAGTGTTGTGTGTGAATTTGAACTTTTCGACTATCGAATGTCAAAGGCTGGTTTTGCGATCTAAAACAAACAATTAAAAGTACTGGAAATCGAATTGCATTAAACAAAAGGGAAATTACATAAAATAAGTCGAAAACTGGAAGTTACATCAAACGGGATAAAATCGACAGGAAATCAAATGAACATAACAACAAGTTCGAAAACGCTAAATGCAAGAATCTTAAACGGCTGGTTCTGCAACGTACTCCTTCATGATCACGTTAGGCTCTTTGAGTCTCTTTGATGCGGACATATGAGCTTTTTAGTGAGATTTTGGGAGTTGAGTTGGGAACCCCTTCTTCTGCATAATCTTCTTCTATTTATAGTACTCCAATGTCTCGCATGTCCTTGGCGGTTTTTTCCTCTTGCTGGATGAGTTAGTGGGCTTGGTTCCCCCACGATCTATTGCTTGCACCGAAAACGTCATGCGTAGTGGGGAGAGTGGCGCCTCTTAACTGCTTGCTTGCCACGTGGGTAGCCATCGTGGGAAGAAACTCACAATTCCCTAACTGATTCTGCTATGGCACACTCGCCAATTAAACGCACGTGCCAAATTTGCCCGTTTTAATAGCAACGGCTTTCAACGTTACACTCGTCGAAATTTGCCATCAGCTTAACTTATACTTTTCCTGATCCTCCTGGACCCATGTTTCGACAAGGTTATGTTGACGGGTTTTGGGCCAAATCTTTTGGGCCAACAGGGTGCAAGAATTGCTGGTGCATCGAGAACTATCGGAGTTGATTTGAACCCGAATAGGTTTGAGCAAGGTAGTATTGACTATTGACATTATTAATTTATTCTCAAATATAATAGATCATGGCAAACTGAATACTTGAGTTTGTTTCTTTATCTGAATGCTAGCCAGGAAATTTGGAGTAACTGAGTTTGTGAATCCAAAGGACTATGATAAGCCGGTTCAAGAGGGATTGTATTCCTTATCATGCAACTCCATGTTGCCCACATGATCTTAGTACATGTTTGGAAATCATTGTAGAATTAATTCTAAAGCCAAAATCAATTAAGAAGAGAGAAGCTTCTGTGTGCCAAATTTGATTCTAAGGAAATAGAAGCTGATCCAAACGTGCTATTCCTTTCTTTTTATTGTTACATGGCAGGTGAATGCAGATGTGACGAATGGAGGAGTGGACAGGAGTATTGACTCCACGGAAACATCAAAACCATGATATCTGATTTTGAATGTGTTCATGATGTAAGTAAGCAATTAGTGTCAGAAATTCATACCTGATAATTTATCAAATTTGGATTGTATAGTAGAGTAACACATTTAGCTCTTTTAATTCCATCAGATCTTATTTTGACAAATCAGAAAATACTTTTATTTTAGGTCTATTATATTTTGAATCTCAAGATTTTCCCTATTGTTTAGGCCTTCATGATATTTATGATTAGTAATACTAGTATGGATGAAACAATGTGCTTAATAATATCTAGTGCATGGTTAGAAACAATTGATTCTGAAGTAATAATCAATTATAGCTAGAAGCTTCTAGGAGTAGCTTATCAGTTTCTTATGAGGAAAAGAAGCTGATCCAAACATGTTATATATGTAGAGATTGGGTGTGGCTGTGCTTGTTGGAGTGCCCAATAAGGATGCAGTTTTCAAGACCAAGCCCATTAATGTGCTCAATGAAAGAACACTCAAGGGAGCTTTCTTTGGAAATTACAAGCCAAGGACTGATCTGCCATCTGTTGTTGACATGTATATGAATAAGGTGATTATAACATCACAGAACTATAAAACATATCATGTTTCGATATTATGTCAAGTTAAACCTGACAAGCTTACCATTCATTGATTGCTTGCGAACATTGGAAGTGGACAAGTTTATGACCCACAGAGTTTCTTTCTCTGATATCAACAAGGCATTTGAAAGGATACTGAGAGAAGAGGATGCATTATTAGCATGGATGACTAGTAAAATGATGGAGAATTGTATTGTTACTAGTATATAAACCCGTGCTTTGCACGTTGATTATATGATAAAAAATTATTTACTACAACAAATTTCCTACACATAATATATACTATCAAACTTATATGAGGCATAAAGGTAATGTCACAATATATTGCTTGTAAATGAAACACGACACAATGTTCAATGATAAAAATCAACAGATCCAAACAATATTATAGCACATGTCCTTTTCTCTATATCTAAATATTGTTTCTACCTATGATAGCACATGTCCACAAACTTCTTCCTTCCTTCTACTATTTCATCAAAGAAATCATCAAGCTGCACTGTTATAGTCTCTCAGTAACTCTTCATGTTATCAACTTTTTCTTGGATATCACCACATTGTGTTTCATAACCTGCTATTCTCTCCAACTCCACTTTCAATTCTTCCATCACAAATCACAATATTCGATTGTTGGAAATCAAACAGCAGAATCCCTAGTTGTCCATGAATTGGTTTCTAGCTTTCTGCTCTATCTCCTTTGCACCTCCTACTGCAACATTGTTATCATTCCCATTTGTTCTGTCCATAAAACTTAAGTTTTAAAATCATCAGTAAGAGAACACACAAAAAACCTACACAACCAAGAGATCATAAAGAGAAATGAACCTGAAGATCGTTCATTCAGTCCCACACCATTAAAAAGCTTCTAGAAACACATCGAAGGGACATATCAAACATGATTCCTGCCCCAAATCTATTATACTTCTGATTTCACGTTGTGTTATCATGCCACTTCCATCAGTTCCACTTCAAGCCTTAGAAATGACTTGTACATGTTAGAAGGCAACTTGTCCATTAATTTTATGTGCAGTCCGAAATATGTAGGATGAAGATCACACTTGATTATCAGCAAGTGGTCTCAATTAGTCCTGAAAATAAAGAAACTCTTCAAAGTATACTATAAGCAAAATTGAGTCCTAGATAAGAATTGAATCTTGCGAGAATGACAACTCACACATTCAACCCCATTTACTATTTTTGTGAAGATAATTCACAAAATCCATATCTATCAAAATCACCTTTGAATGAAACTAAGTAACAAATTGGCAATCCATGCACAGAATAGATAAAAAGCAAGAACCCAAAAGCGATTTAAAATACACGCATTCATTGGATATAATGGATGGCTGTCATCCACCATTTAATAGAGCAACTCTAGATGACTTTCACAAAGATGGATTAGCAACAAAACCAATACAAACCACCCATAGCACCTTTTCATTCAGTCACATCATTTTTTGTAACATAGCAGAGATCCATGATCCCTAAAGTGAACCAACCAGTATCAGTTAGAAATAAAATTATATCTTCTAACATAATTGCTCCATAGTAAAACAAAGGAAAATTAAAAGAAACTTATAAAAATTCAACTACAATGAAGTCATAGATAGAAGAGTGTTTGTAGCCAAAACTTGCATATGCCTTTGTTAATACAGAGAGATACTCAATGTACATTATAGCATAATCAATTAAGCTAATTTCCATACAAATCCAAGTTAGAAGTTAAGAAAGTTAATTTTTTTCCTACCCATAAAACTCAAACAAATGCAGAACCTTAACACTATTAGCAACAAAAAGTAAAGTTCCTAGCTTTTTCACTGAAATGAACCCTAACTTACAGCTTAGCCATTATGAGGAGCAAAACAAAAACCTAAAAGGGAAAACATGTAAGTAATTGGCATCAATGCTGAAAATGAAAATGCAATTAGTATTGTGCTTAATCCTGGATCCCAACCCCACAACCTCAAAAAATGGAAAATTTCTAATACCCAACAACCCAAGATGCACACCTGCAAAAAATCTTGTACAAAACTTGAGATTCCTTGATTTATTCTGGAAAGGAAATTAAGGAGGAAACAAAAAAACCAATTTTATTTGTTTGGGGGTAAGTCAAAAACACTTAGCAACCAAAACAGTAACCAAAAATCGCATCACTCACCAAAAGAAGTAAAGAGGTGATAGTTTCCAAACCCAGTAGCAGGTTTACCACGACTTTGGAAGAGAACTCATTTGCTGCGAGATTGAATCGTTGTGGCGGCGTTGCACTGCACTCTTCTTGTACATCATCTGCGTCGTATTTTCTGGGCCTCCCTCTCTTCTTTTTCCCAAACAAATCAAAGCTTCCTTCAGTGCTTCCTGGGGTTGTTGTTGTGGCGGTTTCCTGCACTGTTCTGTAAAAATCAAATTGTAGAAATAAAAATCCATGCATCAAAGAAGAAAAGGGAAGCAGATAGAGAAGAGAGGAGAGACTTATCTTCAAACGTAAACCCAGTGTAATAAATTGGGTGTGGTTGATACGAAGGCATTCAGGTTTATTTATAGAATGAAAAATCACAGGTATCGCTGATGGATTTGAAATTTGAAATCTAATTCAAAAGTGGGACAAACTTCAGAATTACCCAAAAGTGGGAGGAACTTCAGATTCAGTGCCAGAGGGAAGTGCGAATTATCGTGGAAAAAGAATTTGAAAAATCGAAAGGGGTTGGAAACGCGTAGCTAAGGGACTCTTTGGAAGAGGCCTGAAAAATTGACACGTGGAGGATGGCTGATAAGCGGACACGTCGGATTTTTGTCTTGGTAAAGGACCTCTGCCTTGTATCTAGTATAGATTACATTCCTTCTAAAGAGTCCTTCAACATCTATGATGTTTGAGTATAATGCAACAAATGTTTCTGTGTCAATAAGAGTATATAGACCTCGTCTCCGAAATATTTCTATTTAAAAATATATTTTCATTGTATCATAGATTTGCAAGAGGATAGACATGCAGGATTACTGAAATCTGTCACGGTGACCAAAGAACTTAAAGAAAAGTAATTGCACTGCCATTTGTTCCCTGGTTATTTTCTAAATTTAAACTTTTGTGGCTCATGGTTCTGAATGGAAATATGAAATTTTATGGCTCATTGATACACATGGATTCTGAACAGCATTCTTTGGACAACCTTCTTGTTATGGCTTATGAGCAATAAAAGGTAATCTTTCTTGAATCTGGTGAAATATTTTCTATATATTTATCTCTATCAGGTAAAAAAATAAATCTATTTAAATTTATCTCTATCTTAATAGATATTATTCTAAAATAGAGAAATAGATACTAATCTAAAATAGAGAAACTATCAAAACCTTATTTCTTTTTTTATGAGATAAGACTAATAACAAACTCAAACTTATTAATAAATATTCAACATTCCCCCTCAAGCTGGAGGGGATATGAAATGCATCCAGCTTGTTAAGTATATATGTTATCCTAGGATTCTCTAAAGACTTAGTTAACATATATGCAAGTTGATCCTTAGAGTAAACATAAGAAGTCTCACTGTTATCAAATATCACCATGGCGGTTTTTTAGCTTCCTGCCATGGCTAGTATTCCGCCATATTTCCGCCATATGGCCGCCATTTCCACTATAATCCGCACTTATTTGTGATGTATGGTGGGATTTTGGCTTTCCGACATGACCCGCCATCCACAATTAACAACACAGGGAAGTCTAAATTATGCCTGAGAGTATCTTCTCCGTGATGAAATGATAATCAACATCTTTATGTTTGATCCTCTCATGAAAAACTGGATTAGAGGAAAGATACAAAGTTGATTATTTCAAGTACTAATAAGCTTCATAGGCCCTATCACACAAAACTTCAACTCTTGAAACAAGTTCTTTAACCACAACAATTCACACGAACCATTAGCCATAGCATGTTACTCTGCTTCTGTACTAGACCTCGCAAAAACAGCTTGCTTCATGCTTTTCTAGGAAATTAGATATCCTCCTATAAGAACACAATAACCTGTAGTGGACTTCCTATCATTAACATCACCTGCCCAGACTGCATCAGCATATCCAATGACATTAGTATGACCCTTGTCCGTGTAAACAAACTAGCCACAATACATACTAGAAGGGCTATGTCAGGTCTAGTCATCGTATGATAATTCAACTTCCCAACTAACCTCTTGTACCTCCCTGGATTAGGATATGGCTCCCTCTTGTTAGGAAGAAGCTTCACATTGGGGTCCATAGGTGTGTCAACAGGTTTACAACCAAGCATTCTAGTTTCTTCTAGAATATCAAGAACATATTTCCTTTAAGAGATAGCAGTACTTTCCTTTGATTGAACCACCTCAATCCCAAGAAAGTATTGTAGCTGACCAAGATCTTTAGTGTGGAAATGCTTGAACAAGTCTTGTTTCAACTCCTCAATGAACTTTGGATCATTACCTGTACTGAAAATATCGTCCACACACACCTCAAGATATATAAATTGATAAGATGATGAACATTTAAGAAACACAAAGTGATCTGCTTCACTACGAATCATGTCAAACTCCTGGATGACTTTGCTAATTAAACTTTCCAAACCAAGCCTGAGGTGATTGTTTCAAACCATATAAAGTTTTCCTTTAACTAGCAAACTTTACCTAACCCCCGAGCAACAAACCAGGTGGTTGCTTGTTAGGATTCTAAAATATCTAGTTTATTTTAGGAGGTTATATTTTATTTAGGCATTGGTCTTTATTTTGATTTGGTTATCTTTTATATTAAGTATAGAGTGTCTTTTATATTATAATTATATCGTTTATTTCTTGAGGTGGCACTCTGTTCTGATATAACCCTCAAGAAATAAAAGCTATAATTCTAATATAAAAGATACTCTACTCTTGATCTAAAAGATAACCAAATCCAAATAAAAGACAAATGTCTAAATAAAATATAACCTCCTAAAATAAACTAGATATTTTAGAATCCTAACATTTCTCCATATGAATCTCCTCCAAGTCACCATGAAAGAAAGCGTTCTTAAAATCAAGTTAATACATCAGCCAATGTCAAATGGCAGCTATAGCTAAAAAGAAACGAACATATGTCATCTTAGCAACGAGAGTGAAGGTGTCACCATAAATCCATACTAAAGATTTGAGGATACCCTTTGGCAACTAGTCGGGCTTTTAAGCGATTTACTTGTCCATCAGGGTGAAGCTGCGGCGTTGTGCGGGCGCGTGGTGGTGCAAGGGAGTCTTGATAGCGATGGAACTTCATCAGAAGATAAATCAGCGGCCTCTAGTTCTGGTGGCAGTGGTCGTAGAGTCATTTGACCACCTAAAACAATTTAGGTTAGTGGCAGGTTGGCAGCTGGAACCCCCCTAAACTAGAAAAAAAGAATCCTAAAAAGCTTTGATGCCAACTTGAATCTGGTGAAATATTTTCTATGTATTTCATCAATAGAATTGTACAATTTATAGATATAACAAAGGCTTGAAAAATTACATCTTCCCTTATCTTAATAGATATTATTCTAAAATTGAGAATTAGATACTATCCTTAATAAATCGCTTGTTCTCTAAAAAAGATACTAATATAAAATAAAAAATATATCAAAACCGTATTTGAATTTCTATGAGATAAGACGTGTAACAAACTCAATCTAAATGTTAAATAATAAATATTCAACAGTTTTCTAAAAAGATCAATATCACTTTTTGTTCCGTACTAAGAGTCTATTAAAGGTATAAAGAAATATTCTAATAAACCCTAGCAGAGCATAAAAATAGTAAATGATGTCAAAATAGGATATTCTTTCATTAATGATTCAAAATGTGCCTAGTACAATGAGAGGACCCCCTTTAATAGTAGGTGTTGTCCTTATCTAGAATATTCTTGGGTATGAGGCCCAAACCCCAATGAAAATAAGACAAAACGGGTAAATAAGACAGTTGGATTAGGACCACGTATCGGGCGAGCGTTCCTTTGCTGCCCTAATGGTCGCTAAACGCTTTGTTGAATCATTCCCGCCATGTCGTTGAGTATTTGGGCGGGCACCTAATCAGGGCAGGTCCGCCCAGTCCACAAGCTCACAAGACACGAGGCTCGACGCTTGAGAGTTGAAGTGTCTTCAAATTCCTTGGAAGACCATAGACATGGCGCTCTCCAGCCCACAAGACACGAAGCTCGATCCTTGAGAGTTGAAGTGTCTTCGACCTGGCACTCGCCCGAAGCATGCAGCCTTTACTTTTTCAATTCACCAGTTTAAAATTTTTTATAGAAAGTCAAACGGCGGTCTCTTCGCTGTTGTCAATCAAACGTCAATCAAATTTCTTTTTTACCGAAACACGCTTCACCCTTTTTGAGAAATTGCCATCATTGGAAATGAATGCATCTGTCGTTCACGCGCGTTCCGAGGGGTTACCTCGTTTGGTGAAAAGCCTAGGGTTTAAGGGGTGTCGTTTTAGTTTTTCGCATGTTCTCTCTTCTCTTTCCTCATGACGGTTCAGCAAAAACCTCACTCATTCTCTTTCTTCCTTCCTTTGCCTATAAAAGCTCATTGTTTCTTTTTCTTTCAAAACCTTCAAAACTTCCTGATTCTCCGGTGGTCTTCCTTTCTCCGATCAGTCGTCATTGTGCGATGCTTCCCTTTAGCCTTCGTCCTTGCTACTTATCCTTCATCATATTCCCCCTTTGGTTAGTTCCCTGAGCTTTTCTTTTCTTTTTTCTTTTTCTAGTTGTCTTTTTCTCCTCCTTTATCATTTTGTTCTTGAATGAGACTTTCAAGAATGTCTTCTCAAAAGGAAAATTATTCGTCCTTTGGGATGTCTTCCCCTTCTATGGATGGTGATGCTTCCTCACCATCTCTTATTGTCATCCCGGATTCACCCATATTACAAGATGATTTCGGCCTCGCCTGCTCCATTGATTCTGTCTTATCTTCCAACGGGAAGTTATCATCGCCCAGTGGCGTTCTAATCAGTATTTGGTAGAGGATAAGTGTTTGTTTCACGCTGTTTGGGGTAGTATTGAAAGCCTAAATATCCAGCGCTTAAACGCCCTGGGATTTAAAAAAGGTAAATCCCGCCACCAACTTCAATGATGATGTGCTTCTAAACACCGCGCCTTGTGGCGACGAAGATTTTGTCACCCGACGAAGGGATTTGTCAGATGGGTCGCCTGGCTTTTTCTATATGTACAGCTTCTTTTTCTGCGACCTTCATATAAAACTTCCTTTTTCTTCTTTCATTTGCGATGTACTCACTTTCTTGAACGTGGCGCCCTGCCAGCTTCTCCCTAACGCATAGGGTTTTATTCGATGCTTTGAAATCTTGTGCAAGCACTTGAGTGTAACGCCCACATACCCTTTATTTTTTTACTTTTATAAAATTGTTACCACCAAACCCACATAGATTAAGTGGATTCCCCTTCTTGCACGCCCACATATGTCTCTGTTTACCCCTTTAAAAAGTAACTGCAAAGTGTGGCAAAAGAAATTTTTCAAAGTGTTTGAATCACCTAACATAAGTAACCTTTTCCGAGATTCAAAAAACCGCCCCCTTTTTCCGTTTTACTAGACCAAGAATCCACGCCGATCTATAAATGTTGACTTTGAAGCCTTAGAAGTCTCTGAAGGGGGGTCGCCTGTTATTTGATGTCGTTGCCAGTGTTCCCCGACAATGAGTTAATTCAGGCCGGCAAAGATGGAATTGTTGCCCAATATTTTAGTAAGTTTATTCTGCATGCATGTATTATTGTTCGCCACCTTCTTAAATTGTACTGACTTTTCTTTATCTCTGTGCAGCTAAAATGGGTAAAGGCAAGGCTAACACCAATGTCGGGAGCATGACCGCCTTTTTGGCCGCCACCGTTGCAGAGATCAAGGCGAAGAAGAAGAACAAAGAGTCTCGCCCTTAAAGCAAGAATGAGACTGTTGATGGGCGGGATCTTAAGCGGAAGAAGACTTCTATCGTGAATGAGAAGCCCCTCAAACAAACTACACTTAACCAAACAAGCTCAACGCCGAAAACCAAACCGGCTCCGGAGAAAAAGAAGGCGGATGTCCTCCAGACTGCGCCAATGTTCCGTACTAAGAGTCTATTAGAGGTATAAAGGAATATTCTAATAAACCCTAGCAGAGCATAAAAATAGTAAATGATGTCAAAATATGATATTCTTTCATTAATGATTCAAAAGGTGTCTAGTACAATGAGAGGACCCCCTTTATAGTGGGTGTTGTCCTTATCTAGAATATTCTTGGGTTTGGGTCTCACAAACGAGGCCCAAACCCCAATGTAAATAAGACAGCTGGATTAGGACCATGTATCAGGCGAGCGTTCCTTTGCTGCCCTAATGGTCGCCAAGCACTTTGTTGAATCATTCCCACCATGTCGTTGAGTATTTGGGCAGGCACCTAATCGGGGCAGGTCCACCCAGTCCACAAGCCCACAAGACACGAGGCTCGACGCTTGAGAGTTGAAGTATCTTCAAATTCCTTGGAAGACCATAGACATGGCGCTCGCCAGCCCTTTTTTATATAAAATCGGCTCTTAAGAAATAAAAGTTTTGCATTACAGATTTGTGAAGTATCCCCAAAGACCTTGGGTTGTATTAAAGTAGTTGAAAAGGCTGAGAATTTTTATTAGATTCATGGGTAGCATGTAGAATCAAGACATGGTCTATAATTTTGTAATGAGTACAAGTACAAGATGAGAAGTAGAAAGAGACATACATCAAGGCCCCGTTTGGATAAACAGCTTAATTAAGCGCTTATGGTCATAAGCGCTTATGACATAAGCGCTTATTCATAAGCTATTTTTAAAAATTTATTGAAATAAATTAAAAATAAGCTGTGTATAAGCATAAGCTGTTTTTCATAAGCTATCCTGAGTAGCTTATGAAAATAAGCTGAAAATAGCTTATGGCAGACCATAAGTTGTTTGCATAAGCTCTCCCAAACACTGGCATAAGAGCTTATACTGTCAGATAAGCTCAAATAAGCTCTTCCAAACTGGGCCCAAAGACACTCCGAGATCCTCTCAAGTGTAAAAAAACTTGAGAGTATCAAGTTTTACCATCTCACCATTAACTTTAGTGTAGATAATAAATGAAAAATAAAATAAAATAAAATTAATAGTGAGATGATGAAACTTGACACTCTCAAGTTTTTTTACACATGAGAGGATCCAAACCCACTCGTGCCTGCTGTCTATCTTGTTTTTAAGACCATCAAATGCACGTTTAACGAGATTCTATATTTCATTGGACACATGCAGGTTTCTTGAGAATGGTTCTAGCTGTTGTTCCTCACATGGCAACTAGGAAACGAGGAAAGTTTGTAAACATTGGTAGTAATTATGCTCTGGCTTCTAGACCTTGGTCAGGCGCTTACAGTAAAGATGCTCTTCATGCTTTGACACAAACATTAAGGTTTTCTTCGTCTTATTCAACAGTGCATGCTTTTAACTCAAAGTGGTAATTTCATGAAATTGGAATCTAGTAGAGTTTGTTAAGCATACTTCACTAGATATATACTGTACTAAAGTCAAAGTTTAGTGGATGCAACAAGACACGATTTGTGAATAGCCATTGAATTAGTCCTCCTAACTCCATTTAAACCAATATTGAGGATGTCATTTTGATTCAGCAATTTCTGCTTGGGACTTTTTGGTTTGATTATTAGAAATTCCTTTGATCCTATTCTCAATTCCTTTTTCTCTTAGTTTGGTTCATTTCAATTTTATTCGAGGCGCTACTTCACGTTCTAGCATTCCATGCTATCATGAACCTAACCAAATTATGCCGTGAGCAGTTTGTGATCTATTTCGTCTTTGCTTCTCTGTTTTCAATCTAATTGCATATCTTGATTGTTCCCTTAGAGAAACATTTATTTTTTCAAATTCTGTTTTAGACAATAAAATTCAAAAATGTTCTGGGAATGAACATTGAGGAAAGGTATAGTACCTAAGGGTAGAGAGATTGTGCTAGAGAGAGAGAGTAAGAGAGAGAATGCTGAATTTCATGTGTTATTTCATCAAATGAGCCGAAAGTCCCTTACACTTGATAACTACCTCCTATTTATAGAGCTTGGGTACTACCTATTGGGCCAATTGGGCCTCCGAGGTCAAGACCCATCTGAAGGTCAGGGCCCTGCCTCAGGGCGAGATACATGCTGGGCGTTGCCCCTCTAGGGGCTCGCCCAGTCCACTAGTCCACAAGACACCGAGCTCGAGGTATGAGAGCTAAGTGTGTCTTTTAAATGCTTTTACATGTCTTATTGTACACCGGCATAATTTTTCTTGAGCGCTTGTGATTCTTCTCTTTCGCAAACAAGAAACAAGAATGACAATGATGTATAAAAATATTCTTTATTGAGAACAACAGGTCTCAACTCTCAACTGAGTCAATACATGAGTCTAGCACGAAAATCATAAAAACAAACTTTATAAACACATGAGCAACAGAAAACAGCACGCTATACTCACAACAAGAGTATTGGATTTGCTTTTGGTATAAAAGCAAATTTAAAATTTCATGAAACTATAATGAAGAACCGATAAAGCCAGAGTTTAGACCAACCCTAGTAGGTTGGTTATGGTTCTTCAGAACATTATCCAGCTCTTTTATGAACCTCTCCATGGCTTTAGATGATAAACAAATAGGTGTCAATAAACCCTCCTCACCTTTATCGTTTTTAAAGGGAACGAAAAAGCTTCCTAAACTAGGTACGGGCCCAATTCCTCCCTTGGATAGACCTCCATAAATAGCATTCCCCCACCCAAAGTTTACCTGCCTGAACCCAGCAAGCTTCAAATCCGACACAAGAAACGAATTTTCCATAATGAACTGTGGTCGTCCCTTAATGGCCATTAAATCTGCTAATGAATGCATATACTCCCTAGTGATATTAGCTTTTGCTTTCTTCACTAACTCTACTGCATATTCAAATGGATTTCCACATAGCTTCCCAGCAGTGGTAATTGCGGGAGAAAATGCAAAAGCATTACCATAGTAACCGGTTGGTAATGGAGAGTCAAGCTTGGCACGTGCATTGACAATGCAGAGTATGCGAACCTGCTCATCACTGTTTGGTTGCAATGCTATCGTGCGACAACGCCAGATAAATGCAGTGATAACTTCAAAGTTTGAGCAGCGAAGTTTGTGAGAAGGAAGAAAACTACGAACTGTAGCTAGCTCAGTGGGACCAAAGAAGAAAGACTCGTTGACCATGTCATCTTGGGGGGTGGAGATTTCCGTGGTATAAGGTACTTGTTCGTCATATTCAGGATGAGTGCATGTCACTCTTGGTGGGTCCCTAGCACTTAAAATCTCTCTACGCCACACTGGTAGAACTGATGGTTGGAGCATCCCACGAGCAATTTCTCCAACAGCACTCAAAAATTGGACTAAACCAGTTGCATCACACATGGAGTGGTTTAGTCGTATAGCGAAAATGAAACCACCGCACTTGAGTCGTGTTACTTGTATAAGAAGCAAGGGTGTGTTAAGCATTTCCTCAGAACCAGGAACGTCATAAAGGAGCTCATCCATGCATGGGAAGGGAGTTTGAAGGTTATCACCAAATTGGTTAAGAGTGACATCTGCATCAGCCTCAATGAATAAAACACCCTCGGCCGTGCAATCCACCATGAGTTTCCTACCTGGCCCTTCTTTGAGCCTACCTGCAAAAGGATAGTAAAACACAAGTGTTTTGGCCAATGCCTTTCTAATGGCCTCAACAGGGTCCTTCCCTGCCATTGATGGATCATAGCGGTAGAACTGTACCACTGGAATATGAAACCGTAAGCCATCTTGGTCATCAATATCTGAAAGAGGTTTCACCTCACGAGGGGTTGCTTCAGCTGGGCCAACCAGCTCTGGCTCACGCCGCCGGACGGCAAACACCAAATCAGATTTTGATGATAATGAAGCCATCTTTAACGAATGACCAAGGAAAGGAGAAATAAGTGTCTTTCTGATCGATCAAGAGTCAGTGGTGGTGCTGGATCTACTACTACATTGTATATATATATATATATACACAAAGTGCTATGCTGCTTAATTTAATTACAAAAACATAGAGCCAGCATCAACTTGCTAGGAGTACGCGTGAAAATTGGATCGGTAGTAGGTATTTTGATTTTTATTCATATATAATACATGAAGTCAACTTATATGTAAATTTTTTGAATCTCGTCTCTATGAGTTCGTGTTATTATAATAAGACGGAGATATAAAAATATGTTAGGCGACTGAACGAATTTCAAAATGACTTGGCACATTCACATAAAAAGTCAACTAAATATTTGTCCAAAAATTTGAGTTTGAGAGTTCTCTAAATGATCCATGATAAAGTTTGGGTTAAATAACCCACCATCCAATCACATTAGAGATAAGTGAGTTGAAATTTCTATATTTTATTTATTTATTTATTTATAACTCATTTATCTCCAATGTGATTAAATGGTGGGTTATTTAACCCAAACTTTATCATGAGTCATTTAGACAACCGTACTGTTAGTATATCTTAATTTTTTATCCTAAAGATAAAGTTTCTAATGATAATAACGAAGTAATATTTAATTACTGGTTAAGATTCAACAAATGGTTAGTTCTTAGTGGACCGTGGTGTTCGATGCTTCTACTACATTTCTAAATCCATATAATATACTTGTTGTGATGTGCTGCTGTAGTGAATATGAATATAATTTGTAGATATTCGCTAAGTGTAGATATTTAACAGATATATAGAATGAATATGGAAGAGAAGAGAGAAAGAAAAATGAGTTGTCTTGCTGTCTACATTACTCCTATTTTCATGTATCATACCTTATGAATATCATATCATACAGGATAAAAGCATACAGTCAGCAACTCAGCATAAACATGCGAAGGACTAGGAGGCTTTTTTTTTGTCGCATATGTTTTTGTTAGACCAATGTAGTTGGTATTTTTAATTTTATTCGTATATTAATATAGTAAATGTTGCCAGCTTATGTGTAGATTTTTTTAATCACATCTCCATCAGATCGTGTTATTATAAAGTATATTTGATACCAGGGAGTGGAGTTATAATTTTTTAATCTCATCTCCATCAGTTTGGTAAATGAGGGTAAAGGGCATATTTGTCTTTTTAAAGTATTTTTTTTTACATCAGAAGATAAAGAAAAAGAAATATTAACTTAAAAGTTTATTTGATTAGCTTAAAAACTCTTTAAAAATGTTTATAAAAGAATTTATTTCAGTAGCTTAAAACTTCTTTAATAAGTTACCAGAAGTAGCTTATACCATAAAGTTTCTTGATGAATCATAGCAATAGAATTGTACCACTGAGAGATCATCATAAATGATTAAAGTGTGGCGTTCACGGTACATAAAAAATTCAGGGAGAGCTGCTCCTGTATAAGGTGCGAGATATTGTAATGTAGCTGGAGAATCTGTAGGACTATAAATCATCTTAATCATCAATATCTAAAAGAACCTCTCGAAGGGTCGCTTCAACAGGGCCAAACAGCTCTAGTTCACATCTCCGTACCGCAAACACAAAATCAGATTCAGATGATAATAAGGCCATCTTTAACGAATGACCAACAAATTATTTTGAATTAATGAAGTGCTCATTCCAAGAGCGTCGTTTTCAAACCCTCTGCTAGGGTTTCTTTGCATACAGTGTCATTTTCTCCCCTTGGGGAGCCTCTTCTCCTCCTTTATGGAGTTTTCATTTCCTGCTTGGTAGGTTTTTCCCACAATAGGTAGGTTTTCTTCTACAGTAGGTGGATTATCTTCCACAATAGGTGGATTTATTACCCAAATAAGTGGGTTTTTTGTGTTTGGGTTTCATCCCCTTCCTCTGGCCACCATGTTCCTCCGCCCATGCCGCCTCTTCCTCCACCATGGCCATGTCCACTACCACTGGAAGCTCTGTTGCAGATCATGTTTTGAATCGACGGACCACCACCCCACAGCCACAGATCCGTGAGCACCTCCACTGTCAGGCCTCCGTTGCTACCCAAATCTGAAGCTATCAACTCCTTATTTTCTGGCATAGATCTGGGTTAAAGGTGAGATCTTTTTCCTGTCCTTACTTGTTTTTAAAGTGGAGTTTGAGGTGATTGTGGAGTTCTGTGAATGCTCCTCGTTGTCCTTTGCTTCACTGCACCACTGTTCACGGCGACCGGCTACATCCCCTCCACCTTCCTGCGTTCATGTCCACCTCCTCCTTTGGTCCAATTGCTTCATCATTGTCTCAGCTGCTTCAACCATTTCTTCCTTGTTCCTGCTTCTGCAAAAGCTTCCCTACTTCTCCTTACCTTTAGAGGTGTTGGTTTGTCCCCGTTGTTGCCGTTGAAGCCACGTTTGAGCTTCTTTGATAGCCGCACATATTGCAACTCCGGCAGAGTCGAAGAGTTGTTAAAACGGGAGCGCTGTTTAAAAATTGAAGACTTAAGCTTATCCGCTCAGAAGGCAATCGGTTTCTCTTTGCTACTTTGGAGGTTTATGAGCTTTTGTATATGATCCTTAGAGTGTTTACTTCATGTTTCTAGCTGATGTTCAATTTTGTTATTTGAGTGTGCATGCTTGTTCCTGTAATTTCTTATGTTTTGCATTGCGATATCACTCGTTGAGATTTATTCTCGCAAGTTGTAAGTGTCGTTAGACAACCCTTTTTTTAATGGATTATATGATCTTTGACAAAAAAAAAAAACAAATGACCAACGAAAAGGGAAATAAAATATCTTTCTGATCGATCAAGATTTATTCAACAATTTTTTGTTACTTCTTACTTCACAGTGGTGGTGCGTGCTGGATCTACTACTACATCTTTTATGTATATATATATATATATATATATATATATATATATATATATATATATATATATATATATATATATATATATATATTGGTCAAGAAAAGGTCAAGATTGAACCTTCCTCTTCTAATCTTGATATCCCTAAAGGATGTCAACTTGAAAAACCTCTTTTCAAACCTTTTCAAATCAGTAGCCGTTCCAGACACTCGGCTCAAACTCTTCGAGCAAAAAAGGAATCTGACAATGAGCTCCTCCAAAAGGTGGTAGAGCAACTTCAGCTTCTTGATTACCTTCTTCATCAGTCTTGACAGCGGTCAAGATCTGATCCTTCTCGTCTTGAGTGAGATAATTATCCCACCAACCTTTGAGCTGGCCACAGAAACCAGCAACCAAGACTTCAACGATAAGAGATTCAGGACAATTGTTGGCGGTAACATAGGCAGTGGCTACCATAGTCATATTTTGGAGGATTTTGGTGATGCCATACTCGTTTTCACCATCAATATTCCATTCATAGACATTGTTGGCACTGAAGCTTTTGAAGTTTGAAGATTCTTCTAAAAGAAGATCAGGAGCAGTAGCTCTAGGATAGTAGAGCTTGGTTTCTTTTCTCCACTGATTCTTAGAATTGTGAATGACAGTATTGACCGGAATACTCTTGATAGATTGAACGTCAGACTTCATAGATTGAATATCAGAATCAGACTCAACCTTACCATCTTCAATATTATTTAAAGAAGTAGAGGTATTACGAGTAGAAGTACGAGTTTTTGGAGGAGGAGGAGCAGTAATAGTGGGATTAGAAACTGCTTAGGATGAGAAGAGGATTAAGAGAAGTAGGACGCCACCACGGAGGGGCTTTTTGCAGAAAATTAAATACAGGAATTAAAGCAGGAGGCTCAGCCTTCCATAAACAGAAAAATAAAACTTGCAGAAATTAAAAACAGGAATTAAAACAGGAGGCTCAGCCTTCCATAAACAGGAAAATAAAACTTGAACAAGATATATATTACATAAACATAGATTACAAAACTGAAACTTAAAAAACTGAAAAACTGAAACTTAAAAACAGAAAAGATTGAAAGAAAGGAAAATACAGAAGGAATTCTCTCAGTGTTTCTCTCTCTAAACTCTCTATCTAAGCTCTATCCAAAACTCTGCTTAACAAGGTTCAGAATGAGCCTATTTAAAGAAAAGATTGGGCACTGTTTGAATAGTTCCGGTTGAATAGTTCCGGTAGACGGTACTATTTGACTGGCACTATTTGCTACAGTAAAAAGTCAATTTTACTATTTGCTACAGTACAAAAATTGAATTATTACAGAATAAAAATGATTACAAGACGACAAACTTAGCAGAAGTCATCATCATCTGATTCTGTGGTTTGGACAAAATCTGACGACCCAAGAGAGGATGGCTCGGAGACTTTGTGTTGAGGGGCCTTTGAAGATGAGGCTTGCTTAATTGGTTCCTTCAATAATTGAAGAGCAGATTGAAGATTTCTTAGCAAGTCTTCTTCTGTTGAAGCTCCTGCAAGGGCCGCTGTGATGTGGGCCTTTTGATTTAGCAAGAGGCTGGTTTGCGGACTTGCATGCTTGAGATATTTCTGGTTGTTTTTGAACCATTGAATTACTTTATCCTTGTGAGCTTTGGAAGCATCAAAAGCCTTCCACCACTTGATAAGGGCATGTTTGAGATAGAACGGGGAACCCCTAGGCTGGTTATTAACTACAAACCTCTCAATCAAGCCCTTTGTTGGATTAGATATCCTATCCCCAACAAGAAAGATCTCTTAGCCAGACTGCATGATGCTAAGGTCTTTTCAAAATTCGACATGAAATCTGGATTCTGGCAAATCCAATTGCAAGAGAAGGATAGGTATAAAACTGCTTTTACTGTTCCTTTTGGGCAGTATGAGTGGAACGTTATGCCTTTTGGGCTAAAGAACGCCCCATCTGAATTCCAAAGGATTATGAACGAAATCTTCAATCCTTATTCCAAATTCACTATTGTCTACATTGACGATGTTCTAATCTTTTCCCAAACTTTAGATCAACATTTCAAACATCTCAATACGTTCATCTCTGTAATCAAAAGGAATGGCTTGGCTGTATCCAAGACAAAGGTCAGTTTGTTCCAAACCAAAATCAGATTTCTTGGTCACAACATCCACCAAGGAACCATCATTCCTATCAATAGAGCCATCGAGTTCACGGATAAATTCCCTGATCAAATCATTGACAAAACCCAACTACAAAGATTCCTGGGTTGTCTCAATTATGTTGCGGACTTCTGTCCTCAACTCAGTACCATAATCAAACCCCTTCATGATAGACTCAAGAAGGATCCTCCACCTTGGTCCGATATTCATACCAATGTGGTCAAACAAATCAAACTTCGTGTCAAGAATCTCCCTTGTCTTTATCTCCCTAATCCTCAAGCTTTCAAAATTATTGAAACTGATGCCTCTGATATTGGCTTTGGTGGTATTTTGAAACAAAAGGTTTTTGACAAGGAACAAATTATTGCTTTTACTTCAAAACATTGGAATCCTGCTCAACAGAATTATTCTACTGTCAAAAAAGAAGTTTTAGCAATCGTTTTATCTATTTCAAAATTTCAATCTGATTTGATTAATCAAAAATTCTTAGTCCGTGTAGACTGCAAATCTGCGAAAGAAATCTTACAAAAAGATGTCAAAAACTTAGCTTCAAAACATATCTTTGCCAGATGGCAAGCTATTTTAAGCGTTTTTGACTTCGATATTGAATATATAAAAGGATCTAACAATTCTCTCCCTGATTTCCTCACTCGTGAATATTTGCAGGGAAGATCATAAGATGTCCTCCAGAGGAGGATCCTCCTCCTCCCGAGGAAGAGGAAGAAACAAAGAAAAGAGCAAAGGTATTATAATCTCTGACTCTTTAATCTTATCTGGGCCCACTGCCCATCAATCTGGACCCACTGTCCAAAAATCTGAGCCCACTGCTCAAAACCAATCTTCACAACCAAAACAAACCAAAGCTGATTATGCTTTATCAATTCCAACTCTCCTTGCCTTCAAACAAGCAGGCCTGGATAATGTTCCTCAGGGACTCATCAATTTACCAAATAAATCTTGGGCCAGCATCGCTGATAAAGATGATGACCTAGATCTCCAATCCCTCCAATCTTTTATTGAAAGAACAAAAAGCTTAGCAACTCATGATGGAAAGAAACCAGTTGTTGTTGCCCAATCTAGCCCAGTTACCCAATCTAACCCAAAATCGGAATATTTAAGACCGTACCTCCAAGAGAATACCCAAGAAAGGGAAAAGATTGTATAAAAGTTTAAACAATCAGGATAATTGTTAAACTCTTTGTCCCAATGTTTCAGGAAAAGATTGTATCCCTCCAGAACTTCAGGGGGAAAGATTTCAGTAGTTGGACCAAAGAAGCTCCACCAAGAATGGAACCAAATTGGAAAGGAATATTTGTTGGTCCATTTGAAGTAAATGAGCCAAGAATGCTTGAAATTTTGGTTTTGCAGGCCAAGGATTGTAAATTCCCAAGCTTTGATGTAATCCCAATAATTAAAACCTATAGGGTCAAAATTCTGGGAAAATTTTCTGTAGGTGTTTGGATTGGGTCCAAAGTCAGTGGGACGAAGGACACGGAGAATTTGGAGTGTGGAGTGGGTAATTAGGGAGTTGTCATTTTTATCCCTAAAATGCTTAATATCCACACTGTTTGTATCAACCAAGATAAACTCATAGAATCTCTGGGTTTTGTTTGGGTGGATTGGATCAAGATAACCAGGGAAAAGTTTAGTACCAATTTTATTGGCGAGGTTCCCTCCTGAATGGTCCCACCATTCTGGTTCAATCAAGGTTTGGAATTTGGAGATAGTTTTGGTCAAATATTCCGATTTTGGGTTAGATTGGGTAACTGGGCTAGATTGGGCAACAACAACTGGTTTCTTTCCATCATGAGTTGCTAAGCTTTTTGTTCTTTCAATAAAAGATTGGAGGGATTGGAGATCTAGGTCATCATCTTTATCAGCGATGCTGGCCCAAGATTTATTTGGTAAATTGATGAGTCCCTGAGGAACATTATCCAGGCCTGCTTGTTTGAAGGCAAGGAGAGTTGGAATTGATAAAGCATAATCAGCTTTGGTTTGTTTTGGTTGTGAAGATTGGTTTTGAGCAGTGGGCTCAGATTTTTGGACAGTGGGTCCAGATTGATGGGCAGTGGGCCCAGATAAGATTAAAGAGTCAGAGATTATAATACCTTTGCTCTTTTCTTTGTTTCTTCCTCTTCCTCGGGAGGAGGAGGATCCTCCTCTGGAGGACATCTTATGATCTTCCCTGCAAATATTCACGAGTGAGGAAATCAGGGAGAGAATTGTTAGATCCTTTTATATATTCAATATCGAAGTCAAAAACGCTTAAAATAGCTTGCCATCTGGCAAAGATATGTTTTGAAGCTAAGTTTTTGACATCTTTTTGTAAGATTTCTTTCGCAGATTTGCAGTCTACACGGACTAAGAATTTTTGATTAATCAAATCAGATTGAAATTTTGAAATAGATAAAACGATTGCTAAAACTTCTTTTTTGACAGTAGAATAATTCTGTTGAGCAGGATTCCAATGTTTTGAAGTAAAAGCAATAATTTGTTCCTTGTCAAAAACCTTTTGTTTCAAAATACCACCAAAGCCAATATCAGAGGCATCAGTTTCAATAATTTTGAAAGCTTGAGGATTAGGGAGATAAAGACAAGGGAGATTCTTGACACGAAGTTTGATTTGTTTGACCACATTGGTATGAATATCGGACCGAAGTTGACCTTTTCTTTTTCAAGTCGTCTTGTAATCATTTTTATTCTGTAATAATTCAATTTTTGTACTGTAGCAAATAGTAAAATTGACTTTTTACTGTAGCAAATAGTGCCAGTCAAATAGTACCGTCTACCGGAACTATTCAACCGGAACTATTCAAACAGTGCCCAATCTTTTCTTTAAATAGGCTCATTCTGAACCTTGTTAAGCAGAGTTTTGGATAGAGCTTAGATAGAGAGTTTATATATATATATATATATATATATATATATATATATATATATATATATGATGTATCTTATGAGAAAGATAATCTTACGTGAGAAAATGAGAATAAATCACGACCGTTAGATCTAATCATGAATTGTTCAGATTAAATCAAATTAATGGCAATGTGATCATTTAAAAAAGTCACGTGACTTTTTAAAAACGTCACATGACTTAATTTTTTAATCTAGATCATTCATGATTAGATCTAACGGTCGTGATTTATTCTCATTTTCTTACATAAGATCACATTTCTCATAAAATACATCCCCTATATATATAGATGCACAAAGTGTTTTGCTCCTTAAAACATAGAGCCAGCATCAACCTGCTAGGAGACCATGTGAAAATTGCATTGGTTGTTGGTATTTTTAATTTTATAGTACATGTAATCCACTTATGTGTAATTTTTTTAATCTCATCTATATCAATTCGTGTTATTATAATAGGATGGAGTTATGATTAATTCAACGCATAATAAAAATATAATAGGCGGCTGAACGACTTTCAAAATCCGACTTTCAAAATCATTGAGCACATAAAAGTAAATTAAATATGTGCAGTGTTGTTGGTGTAAGTGAGAAATTATTAATGTGACATATCACAGATGTACTCCTTCCGTTCTCAAGTGATTGTTGTTTTGAGATTTTTTCAAATTCTAAAATGTTTGTTTTTTTAGAAAATTAGTGAATTTTTTGTAAAATTTTTTCACTTATAACCTCGTTTAATAAATTTATTCTCACTTATCACATTTCATATTAACCAACCATAACTCTTCTTTATCAACTACATTATTCTCTATCGATGTAGCGGCACATGATACAAGTAAAATTAAATAAGAATATTTTAATAATATTATACTATCAATAATTGTCACATCCACCCTGTTATCTAATAATTTTGAGACCTCACTATGGAAAGTGAGGCACTCACAAACCACACTCTCTCTCACATTTATCCACCTCAGCATTTATCTCAATTACACACATTCTCTCTCTTCAAATTATCTATGCGTGCGTTTCACTCTCCAATCCGTGACTTGGTCTTTTATTTTCTTCACATTCCTCTCTCTTCTCTCTCCTCGTATTACGGTTTGTATTCTTTAAAACTGTTTTCTTCTCTCTCCTACTATTACAGTTTGCATTCTTTAAAACTGTTTTCAAATATAATGCATTCATTCTTTTTGTTTTAATAAAAAAAAATTGTGAGTTCTGGTGAGTATTTTTTGTTTGTAATATATTGCATTCATTCTTTTTTTTTTTAATAATTTTTTTAAATTTATTCTATTTTTTGGGTGAGTATTTTTTGTTTGTTTTAATATATCATTAAATATTAAAATACGTAAATATTTTTACATTGTAAAAAAGATACTAAACTAAATATTAAAATTTTATCATTATTTTTAAATAGAAATCTCAATAAATATAATATCAAGAAATATTTTAATTTTTCAAAAAAAGAAATATTTTATTTAATTAATTATTTTTAAACAAAAAGCCCGTGCAATGCACGGGCCACTTTACTAGTTACCTTTTGTGTTACAATCTTAAACAACAATTTTTGTGGAACACAAGAAGTATTTAAAAGGGGAGAGATAGAAAGAAAAATTAAGTATTTATTGGATATCCCTGTATGTTCATGTTCAAGTATATATTTTTAAGAGTAATGATATATACACACCTCTTTTTTTAAACACTTCATCTTCACCTCTTTTTATTTCTATCTCTCTCTTCTTATCATCTATCACATCTCATACTTTCTCTCTCTTACTTTTTTTTTCTTCCTATCTCTCTCCTCATTCCACCTCTCCACCTCAAAAGAGAGGTGTGTATGAAACTTTATCCTATTTTTTTTCCGTCGCATATGTTTTTGTTAGACCATGGTAGTTGTTGGTGTAAGCAAAAATGCTTATTAAAAAAAGACCATGGTTGTTGGGATTTTAAATTTTATCCATATATTAATATTAATATAGCTCATGTTGTCAACTTACGTGTAAAAAGTTTGGTGAAGGCTACGCGGTGCTCTCAAAATAAGAGGGGCACCATTGCCCCTCTTTCCCTAAACATTGATTTATTAGTTTTTTAATGTACGATCTAGATTGGTTCTGGAAAGTATTTGTAGTTTAATCTCATGCACTATTCTAACATAATATTTGGTCCTATATCATTTCTATATTCACAAAAATACTTCAAAGTTTTGTTAAATCAATATAGGTTCTGTTAGTTTTCTTATTTCAGTTTTAGTCCTAAATATATATATACACAAAACCGTGGATTAAATTCATTTTATGCATCCTTTCTCTCTCTGGCTGTGACCATCTTCACCTTCATCCATCGAACCTCAACACAACCCAGAACCTCAACATCTCCTAAAGAGAACATTTTCACCTTCATCCATGGAACGTCAACACAACCCAGAACCTCACCATTGAGAAATCAAACCTATAAATTTTGTAGATTTTTTATCCAACACAACCCAGAACCTAAGCAACTCCCTATATTACTGTTGTTACTGGAAGTTTCATATTTGATTCCATTTTTCTTATACGGCTTGGTTAGGCACGACCTTGTCGTTCTCATAATCTCTTCAGTTTCCACCACTTATGGACTGGGCGGGACATCCCTCATATGATTCCCGCCCATTACACTCATGAAAGATGGCGACGCGTTAGTCTGGCAAAGGTCACAGGCGATGATGGAAGGTCTGAAGGTCTATCGTTTTACCGGTGGTCCCATCTGCCAGCTAGAAGATTCTTTTGGGTTTGTCTTATCTGCATAGGGATTTGGGCCTCGTTTGTAAAGGCCTAAATATAGGAACAATCTAGATGTTGACCACACCCTCTATAAAAGAGAGATTTTTACCTTGTATCTGACAACTTTACTATCATTAATGAGGATATTTCCTTTTTATTACATCATGTCCATATTTGTGCTCTGCTAGGGTTTCCTTACTGTACCTTTCTTACTTAAGATATTCCTAGTACAGAACAACTTCAGTAGCGATATCCACCGCCATAACTACGACCACCATAGCCTTCACTGCTACTACTAGTGCTTCCAAGAAGGGCAGGTCTAGAATCATGCAACCGCAACCACAACCGCCACCTCCTTTCCTCCACCAACCCTCCTCTCCTCAACCTCCTCGACTCACCTTTGCCACAACACCACCAAAGGGTTTCAATGTTTCTGATCTTATTCTTGTGGCTATGGCGGTGCGGCTTTGTTGCTATAACGGGTTCAATAGTGACAACCACCGCCACCTTCGCCATAACTACGACATCTGCAAACACCTTAGCTTCCACCGCTACTGCAAGAGCTCCCAAGAAGGAAGATCTAGAATCATGCATACAACCACAACCACCATCGCCACCTCCTTCCTCCGCCACCCTTCCTCCCCTCAACCTCTGCCACAACCACCACCAGATCTGCTTCACCATTTCATGTTAGGGTTTTACCGTTTCAGATCTGATTTTTGGGTTCTAGTGAATGAATGATGGGGTTTGAAAAGAAAAAGAGAAGAAACAAAGGTTTCTAGTGAATGAATAATGAGTTTGAAGATGATGTTGAGAAGTAAACAAACAATCTATCTTGATATTTTTTTTATGGGTAAATGTTAGTGGTTAGTTGTTAGTAAGTTAGAAAATCCCTTCAAATTTTCATTCTAGGATTCGAACCCTGAACCTTCCCCTCCCCAACCCTTATGTCTCCTAATTCTTACCGCTTGAGCTAACCCTCGGGACTCTATATTGATATTTATATCTGTATATCTATATATAGTTTAGCATTAAATACATAAGCAACACACAAATGTTGCAATGTATTAAAAGCATCCAAACAAAAACACATTCTTTGTAATCGAATAGCACTTCTATGGTTTACCTCATAAAAATCATTGACTACCCATTTGGTAGCATGAACTTCAAAAATAAAATAAGCTATGTTTTTCTCAATTCAATGATGGTAATAGAATAATATTTCTATATTTTACCTCATAAAAATTCGTTGATATCCATTTGGTAGCATGAATAATTTAAAATTAAACAAAATCATTTAAAACTCAAATTGATTTTTCAAAAGAAAATTTCTCTTACCGGTTAGAACTACATAGCCTTGATGTCTTCTTATAGAGAATACATAAGTCAGGATTTTAATTCCCGACAGACACTTCAAAATAAAAACCCTTAAGATTTCATGTAAATTTTTTTTTGTCATGTGTGAATATTAAATTAAAAAAATATAAAGACAAAATATTTCTTTCCGTGGGGTAAATGAATATTTTTAAAGTTATTTAATTTTGCACAATCAATCAAAGATAATCGTTTTTTTAACGGACGTCGTGGGGTGCAATACCTTCCCCACACGTAAATGACTCCTGAATTCAGAACTCTTGTTGCATACCAATTTTCTATTTGTTTTAGGGTTCCAATTGACATCGGAAAGTAACACAAGAAAGGGGGTTTGAATTGTGTTCAGTTAAAATAAGAGTTTTTTCAAATGATTATAAATTTATGAAAAAGTTTTCGCAATCGTTTAGTGCAGCGGATTTAAAAAAGAAAGAGTAGACGATAAGAACGCAGTGATATATCTTAGTTCACCCACAAACGATGTGGCTACGTCCAGTCTTTGGCTTCACCAAGATTCCCACTAACAAGTATCAATGACTTATCCTACAACAAGTATTAGACGGGACTTCTCCCAACAAGTATTCAATAGGACTCCTCCCAACAAGTATTCTATAAGACTTCTCATAACGAGTATTAGACATGACTCCTCCTTCAACAAGTATTTTTAAGGACTTCTCCTAAGATCATTTTCAAGATCAGTTGGCTCTACAAGGTTCTCTTCTCACAAGAGGGATAGTAGAAATTAAAAAGCACGGGAACTACAAAGTGTTTGAGAATTTGACTCTAAGGTATACTTTGTGTTCTTGATCTAGAGAGAGTAGGATATGAAGATTTGACTCTTAAGGATGTCTCTTTTTGAAGCAGACGATGGCTAGGGTAGGGTTGTCCAGGTTTTTTTTGGCCGGCCGAACCCGCCTGACCCGTTGCAAAAAAAAGAGCTTCTCGGCTGGGCCAGTTCTGTTCGCGGGTTGGCGGATTGAAAAATCCGGTCTCTGGTGGTTTGGTTCGGTCGAGTTTGGTTTGATCTCTGAGCCGACCGAACCGACCGAACTCACTCTAATAAAAAAAACCTAGACACAAGCCCAACCCAAAGCCACCGTTCAGGAAAAAAAAACAAAAAAAATCCCATGTCATATAAATAGTTAAATTAACACATTAACCCTAATTCCATAAACCTACAGTTGTAAGTCTTTCTCTTCTCCTCTTCTCCAGCTCCTTTATCAGTCGTCTCTTTCTTTCTCTACAAACCTTAGCCGCCACCCACAATAGAAACCATCCTCCCAGTCCCACCATGACCACAACCCCCATCTCTTCCCTTCCGTTGGCTTCATCGTTTTCATCATCAACGTTGTAGATCAGAGAAGTGAAGAACATTCGTGGTTCATCCTCCACCACATGCATCATCGTCAACGAGATCGGCGACCTTCGGTGGATTTTCTACTTGTCATCCTCTTCGGTCACACCGCTGTAATGAGATCAACAACCTTCGGGCTCCTCTTGTAATTTTTTTGATAAAATTTCTCTACAACTTGTTCTTTTGTTGTATTGATGAGGTTGTTGTAGTTATTTTTGTTGTATTGAGTTGAAATCAGAATCAAAAAGTTCATAATGTCTCCCATCTCTTCTATTTTCTCTGTTGTATGAACTTTTTTTTCTCGATTTTTTTCTCTGATCGGTAACCGCTTAACCGATCTGATGCACCCGAAACCCGCAAGGACCGAACCCGAGTAACCCGGTGTTACTGATCGGACGGTGGCGGTCCTTGGCTTGGGGCTGATTTCACCCGTCCATAACCGAGTTTTGGGTCCGAACCTGCCCGAATCCGACCGGTGGACAGCCCTAGCTAGGGGTTTGACTCTTAAGCTTTTCTTTTGATGTTGCTTCTTTCTTGCTTGAAGAAGATTTTCGATTTGAATGAAAGTTGTAGCTCAGTTACTTGTCTTCATAAAATCTTCATGTTCTCCTTTTGTACTGTAAGAGCTTCTTGGATATGTTGAGAGTCGGTTGAGCGTGTAGAGCCTCTTGAGTACTAGTCGTTGGATCAAACAGTCTTCTTGTTTGGTGCATTAAATGCATTGTGTCTTTTGCTGAACTCAATTGCTACAAAATGTATCTTGTCAGTTGGTTGGTAGCATCAGCAGCTGCAATCCAATATTTTAGTGAGAGAAAGAGGAAACTCTAATGGTGACAACTTTGTACTTATTTCCTTGTCAACAGTGCTTTCTTGAGATATCACGTGATCAATTTCACTTGACTTTCTCTTTCAACAATGTCAGAGAGCTTTCAATTTGAATGTGTTGCTCTTTCTCTTGACATTACTTCATCCTTTGAGATAGACGATGTAGATCTTCTTTAGTCACAATCTTCTCAGACGATCCGTCAGCTTGAATATATCTTGCACAGTTCTGGTTTTGAAGCTTTGACTCTCCTTCTTTCTTCAAACGTTCTTCTCTTTTCTTCATCAGACAACTTTGCAGATTTGACTTTTTATTTGCTTGAGTCGTTTTTGTAGCTTTGACCTTTCTTGTCTTATTTGGATTGTCTTCTATCTTGATTAGTATTCTCTTCTTTTGTTCAGACGATATGGCTGATTTGATTTTCTTTGCTTGTTTAGTCTGCCTTGAACGTCTTCATGCTATGCTTTGCTGGCATCTTCTGGTATGGTATAATTATCATCATACGATGGGGTTGTGAAGTGTAGAGGTTAATTCTTGAAATGTAGTTTACATAAAATACTTAACAATTCACTTATGCTCTTGAAAATTGTTATTATTCAAATGAAAGAGGATGTATTCAGCGTTTGAACTTAACACCAATTTCCCTTAATAATTAGTGGTGACTATATTAATTCATATTCTCATCTCAAACATAAATCATTTATCGATTTATTTAATTTTTTTGCGTCGTCACGCCGTGACCTCGGTTTCAACTATTTTATGACATCATAAAATGAATGAAATGATTGAAGAAATTTAATTTGGCCTTTCTCTCTACTTGCTATTCCATAATTTTTCTCTCCGTATCTCTCATTTGCTGTTTTTTTCTTCTTCTTTGCGGTTCCCCTCTTTCCTGTCATGTTACATGTGTGTGAGTTAAGTGTGTGTGTTGTGTACTGTGTTTCCTTGTTATTTTTTATAGGATTTTGATTTGTTATCTTATTAGCTTGACCAGATTTGATTTGTTATGATTTTATCTATTTTGATGTCTATTTTAGTTTTAAATTAGATAGATGTTATAAATATTTGTTTAGATAGTTTTCATCTTGTAAATGTGTTTTTTTTATAAACAAAGCTTACAAGAAACTAAACTCTCATAAACGACACTCCCATCTAGTCTGCCCGCAACATAGGCAACAACTCCTGCAGAGGCGAATCCCAAACCAAAAACGCATCATGAGATGAAGCTCCATACTTTGCTAAGAAGTCCGCCACCGAATTTCCTTCGCGCAGAGTATGCTGACATCGAACTAGCCAAGGCCTCTGAAGCAAGGTCTTAATCTGCCCAATTATTGCTGCATAACGATGGAAGGGAGGGTGCTGCTCCAAGATCAGCCCCAATGCAAGCAACGAATCTGAAAACAAATCCACACATCGGTACCCAAGATCCCAACAAACTAACAGCTCCCGGAGAATAGAAATCAACTCGGCGCACAAGCTATCTACATCTCCAATGCGACCCGCATAACCCAAGAGCCAATTTCCAGCCTCATAACGCACCAAGCCACCAATCCCAGCAGCTCCCGGATTCCCAAGCGAGCTCCCGTCGGTGTTAAGCGCGACAAAGTTCTCCCTAGGTGGCAGCCAACGCACCGCCGACAACACAACATCTCTGTGATACTTGTCAGCTATGAGCAACCAGAGTTCCCGCGCCTCACGAACAACCTTGTGGACAACCAGCTGCTGTGCACCAAAGACAAAGCGGCAACGCTCCTTCCAAATCATCCAAGTCGTAGCCAAAACTATATGCAACCCGAAACAATCAAAAATTCGAAGCACCTCCCCAAAATTCAGTACAGTAAAGAACGCCCGAGGGAGGACAAAACCAATTGCACGCCAAATGTTCCTTGCGTCCGCACAGTCACGAATGCAGTGCATGATGGTTTCATCTCCATTACCACATCGAAGGCACAACGAGGACACCGTCATGGCACGCCGTAACAGCAACGACCGAGTGGGCAACGCATCATGTAAAACCTACTAGAGGAATATGCGAATATTTTTAGGAGCCTTAACCTTCCAAACATCATTCCATAAGGTGCCAACTGTACCATTAGCGGCGTCCACAAAATTAAAAAATAATTTCATTTATCATAAAAATAGTTTTTTTTACAACAAAAATATTTATTAATAGAAGGAATAAATCATGAGAACATCCCTCTCATGCTAAAGAAAACAAAACCATACTCAAAGCCAAAGAAACATGGGCAACAAACATCGCTTGGAAGTGAAGCCTCGTTAAAACCTTACTAGGAAAAACCCATTGAGAAAAAATTCTAATGAAGGAAAAAGAATACCACACTCCCAAGACACCCAAGTGATAACTCCGTACGAAATCCACAAAACCAATTCAGAACAATTTAAACCCCCGCAGCCAAAGTTCATTCAAAACAAAAAACACAAACCAAAACTAGATTTAACCCAACCATAATTTTCCTGCCACAGTTCAACATAACCACCATGATATAAAATTCAAAACATCTTTTAAGAGAAAACCTTAAATAAATGATAGTTTTTTTAGTAATATAAAGGAGATAATATTTTTTTTTTTGAAATAATAGAATAGCACTTCTATCATTTACCTCATAAAAATCATTGATTAACCATTTGATAGCATGAATTTCAAAAATAAAATGAACTATGTTTTCTCAATGAGATTAAGGTAACAGAATAGCATTTCTATCTTTTACATCATAAAAATAAAATAAACTATGTTTTCTAAATTCATTGACTACCCATTTGGTAGCATGAATGTTTTAAAATTAAACAAAATCATTTAAAACTCAAATTGATCTTTCAAAAGAAAACTTCTCTTAACAATTAGAACTGCGTAGCATTGATGTCTCTTCACAGAGAACATGTAGGCCTGGATTTTAATTTCTGACAGACACTCCAAAATAAAAGATAAAAAAACCTTAAGGTTACATGTAAATATTTTCTTGTCATGTGTGAATATTAAATTAAAAAATATATAGACAAATCTTTCTTTCCATGGGGTATATGAATATTTTTAAATTTATTTAATTTTGAACAATTAATCAGAGGTAACCGTTTTTACGGACGTCGTGGGGTGCTAATACCTTCCCCATACGTAAACGACTCCTGAATCGAGAACTCTGTCGCATACCAGTTGTCTATTTGTTTTTTACGGTTCCAATTACCCTTAATATTTGGTGGCGACTATATTCATACTCTTATCTCGTACATATATTATTTATCTATTTATTTTATTCTTTTGTGTCGTCCCGTCGCGACTTCAGTTGCGACATGCGGGCTCCGTCATCCAGGCACCCTACACCGGCCACAAACAACACATGTTGTTTCATCCAGCCAGCTTGTACAGTGGGTTCATCCACCACTCTAACATGGTACACCCTCGCTGGTCGGAGCGATTTTTGAGGCAGTTTTAGTTTGTGTAGACTGTTCCTAATCTACCACCCTGTGATAAACCCACATGTGAGGATGTTGATCAGATGTTTGTAGAGTTTTCTAGGCATACGGTTAACGGGGCACTCTTCGAATACCATCCCAGGTATCTGGCGATTACATGGTGTGGTATAAAGTAGTCTCCCACTCCATAGTGGTTCCTTCGGAGACCAGGGATGATGATGCAACCACTTTAGGGGTGTGTCTTTGTTTCTTGTGATGCAAATACGTTAAACACTTATATTGAATTGCTCTATATTTTTCCAGGTGTTATTGAGCAGTTAGGACATGGAGTTTAATAACAATAAAACCTAAAGAGTCAGGATATTAGGAAGGAATGAGGATATGGGATGCAAACCAGAACATGCACACCATCATACAGCGGGCTATGCATGTTGAGGATGAGGGTGGCAGTAACGGTGGCGGTGTGGTAGGAAGAGAAAAAAGAGAAGGGAGGACTCATCTAGCTCTAGGATGGTAGACATTAGCAAATGTTTGTAACTATGTTTGTTTTATGATGATGTTGTAACTGTTAAGTTCAAAAGCTAGATGTATCGTTTATCATATTTTGAATGATAAAATTTCAAGAGTATAAGTTTTATGCTTAAAGCCTTACATGAATTATATTTCAGGAAAACAACACTTATGATTCACATCCATCATCATCTGGTATTCAAAGCATAAGACCATGCAAGAAGAGACTCAACCTAAGAGGAGGAAGAACAATGCAACAAGGGCAGACGATATAAGTAAAGAAAGTCAAATATGTCACATCATCTGAGCTAGAGAAGAGAAGAATAATCAAGACACAAGACAGTCTACGCAATCAAAGTCAAAGCATCAATACCGTCTACAGAAGAAGATTCAAAGCTTCATGACAAATTATGCAAGAACAGTCTAAGCCATAAGATCGTCTAAGAAGACTAGACTCAACGTCTACAGTCATCGTCTATCTCAATGACTGAACGAACGAAGCAATTTTCAGAGAATGAGTGCCAACGTAATTTAAATACATCTCTGACAAGCTAAAGGAGAAAATTAAGTGCAGGAAATCTAGTGCTACACTATGAAGCACATTGATCAAGTAAACAAGCACAACGACAACAAGATCAAGTTTCGTCTTTCTCTCTCTCATACAAGAAATGAAGGAATATAATTAAGCTTATTTTTTTTCCTATCATCTACTCATTCAGGCAACACATTATCAAGACAATATATATCCTAAAATGAAGCTTCAAGTAATTTCTCAAAGCTTATTTCTAAACTCCTAGTGACCAACATGAAGAATGACTAAAGCAAGAGACATCGTATGAAGAATGGAAGAACGATGAAGAAAAATCGTCTGAAGGAAAGAAATGACGACAGAAGCAAAGAAGCAATCAAGGTAGATCTTCTAAGTGGAATAAAGTTTATCAAATGACTGCAAAGTCTGAAGAATGACCGTTGAAGAAAAATTAGAAAAGAGCTCAGAATAGCTTCTTGGATAAGTTTTGTAAAGTCAAGATCACATGTTCTGACAAAGAACAAAGCAAAGCAAGAAGTACAATGATGTCACTATCACATTTCCATATCTATACACCAACGGATAGAAGCTCAGGCATATGTTACCTTCAAGCTGACAGAATACATCTTTTCGGAAAAAAGTCTCAATCAAACAATACTATGCCAGCCATGCATCTGACTCAAGTACACAATGTACCGTTTGATCCAACGGTTAGAAGCTCTGTGACGGACACGTAGATTCAGGAGTATAATGTGAAGATCTGAAGACTTGCAGAATAAGCTTCTGAGCTCACAATCAAGGGAGCCTTTGCGCTCAACAGAATTAGCCCTCAGAGCTCAAGAAGAAACGTAGCCTTAGAGCTCATCACTAAGAAACGATCATCAACATCGTCTGCTTCAACATGAAGAGAAGTTATTCTTAAGAGTCAAATCTCTAACTTACTCTTTCATGGAATAGAACATAAAGTATATGTCTTAAAGTCAATCCAAAAATACTTTATGATCCATGAACCAAATTGTATCTACCATCACTCTTTTTAGAAGAGACACATTTGTAGATGAAATGATCTTGAGAAAGATTGTTAAAGGAGAAGTCATATATACTTTGTAAAGGAGGATTCCTGATAATGCTTAGTAAGGAAGAATCCTAATCATAATTGTAAGGAGAAGTTCTACTAATACTTGTTTTGCTTAGAGAGGCAGCGACCAAAGAATACTCGATAATACTTGAAGAGGCAACGACAAAAGAATACTTATTTTTCCTAAAGAGGCAGGGGACAAAGAACACTTGTACGGAGAAGTCCTTGATACTTGTGCTTAGTGAAATCTTAGTATAGCCAAGGACTGGATGTAGCCCTATCGTTCAGGGGGTGAACCAGGATAAAACGGGTGGTGTTCATTGACTCCTTCTCTGCTCTCACATTTCTGCTGCACCATACGATCCCAACAAAGATGATAAATCTTTCAATCGTTTGAAAATCCAAGTTTTTTGATGGCTGAATTCAAACCCCCCTTCTTGTGCTACCTTTGATTCAACTTCAGTAACTATGTTTGTTTCGTGGACAATTTGTATGGTGTATGAATGTTTTACGTTTGTAATTGTCCGTGTTTGAACTTTGGTTAATAGATGTTTTAACTGTGTTTCATATAATAATAATGCTCAATTCATGTCTTAGTTCCTATGTTTGGTTTGGACGTAAGTTTTATCTATGGTTTCATGGTAGTTTTTCATGTTCGCAATTCTCAGGCTCGTCGCACTTTAAAGTGTGTAGATAACGCACTTTAAAGTGCTATGCTGACGCATTTTAAAGTGGGTTATCTACGCACTTTAAAGTGTGTTAAGTTACAAAAACGTTAAATTACAACAAATTCTTAATAAACCAGAAACATGCAAAACACACTTTATTAATCAAGAAACAACAATTACAAGCCCAAACGAGCATAATTACATGCAATTTTACATACCATCTAAATTAGCACGTTTGTCAAATCTGTCATCTCTAGAGATTGTTGATCCAGAGAAGATGCTGTCAGATTAAGCCACACATATTTTATGGCAATTAACTCATTCCTCAAACATTATCCTTTGGATCACTTTTCCAGAGCTGACATTAGTCTTCCAGCTCCTGAGATTGTTGATCTGAGCTCGTTGTTGATGCCTAAGGACCCAACCTGTTGCACCACCTTGTTTAGAGCGGACCTTGACACGTTTGTCATATCTAAGAAAAGATACTCAACACCTACGTTAGCACGTTTGCATATATGAATCGGAATATCTAACATCCAATATGACAAACGTGCTAATGTTGGAGATGAAATCCGGAGAACCCAGCCCCATACATTGTATCCAAGGAAGAAGTAAAAAAAAAAACATAGTAGAATTGTGTGAAAAAAGAGAGACATATGAACCACTATACATAGCATCTGATGAAGCATAAGAATTAACGGTCAAAATAATGTTTAACATGTGTGTTTATTATAAATTGTGAGATTTGGGAATTGAGAGTTTCACAAGTTGACATTGGTCGGTGGCCTCACAATGCATATCTATCGCACTTTCAAAGTGCAAGCGAAACTTTTTTATGGATCTTTTCAAATTTCTTAAATTTAAAGATGACATAATAGAGGTGGGATTGTGGCAATAACAATTCCCTTGCACTATTTAAAAACCTCCAGGATTACCTCCGAACCCTTTTAATTTGAATTTCAAAAAATAATCCTTTTAATTGATTTTTCAACTAAAAAGCCATTCAGAAACTTAGTATTTTCCGATGGAGAAAAAAAAAACTTTTCTTAGTTTTCTAGAAATATAACAAAAAAGGAAAAAGAAAATCTATGCAAACGATAATCCAAATGAAATCTAAGCAAACTCATCCGACCCCACAAAACCATATCATAAAGTTCCCCCATACACTCTGCAAGAACACACAAGCCACCATTTTCTTCACTTCTTCCAAGTTCCATTCCATTCCTACACTCATTCTCTTTCCCTCATCCTTATGCTCCTCCTCACATAAACTCATGGCAACCGCCACTACTCACAAGTGGCTCACACACTTCTCCAGCACAAAACACAGCAACATCAAGAGGCAACATCAACACCAACATCAGCAGCAACATCCCTTGTATTTCATCCACCACCATGTAATGATACTAGTACTACTACTACTGTCACTTATCTTCCTTCATTTGTCCTCAAAATTATATGTAAGGTGTTACAGCAACACATAAATGCTGGTGTAACATATTGCATGTAAGGTGTTACAAAAGTTGAAAAAACAAAAAAGTCTGTTCTGTTTTTATTTTTATATTTTAAATTCCACCATTTTAGTTAAATCAATGCTGACCAAAAATAGAATAGGATGATTGGATTATTTTCTTTTTCATTAGAATCAATTATGTAACTCAGAAGCATTCGTAGATGTTTGTGACCAGAATTGATTTTGGCTTCAGAATTAATGTTAGAAGGTGTTCTCTCCAAACTTTGGGGGTGAACTCATTGACAAGCACACATCCTATGCCCTTGTATTATTAGATTGAAGATGCCTTAAACCTGTTATCTTAGTCACTTTATAGGATCAAGGGTTCTTCTTGGGCTTTTAGTTGTTTGGGTGGTATGTTTAGAATGATTTATTAGATTCTTAAATTGCATAATGATTAGTTAGTGATTGTGGGGGTCATATACGGATATTTAATCAGGGCTTACATGTCTCTTATATTTGCGTATGCTACTCGTGTTAAATGAGCTTGAAGTGTTTGCTCATGATAAGGCTGGGATACCGTGAGTGGTAGCTCGGTAGGCACAGAAGGATTTCCAAACATGCACATATCTATCTTATGTTATGTCTCATTCTATTCTGTGTGACAATCTTATGTTTTTGTGTTTTTTGTTGTTCCGTTCAGAGACCCGTGTGTCAGGGATGCTACCTTTCAATGAACGGTTGCGGAGAAGGAGAATACAATGCAAGAAACCCTGTTGGCACCATAGAAACCCGGACCTTGGCACCAGTTGCATCACTTGCAATGGCTATGTGCAGCCTCAAGATGGCAATTTCAGAGTTGAAAGCAGACCCTCCATTTTGTACCTCTTCTGGCATAGTGAGAGTGCAGGTTCCCATTGAGGAGCAGGTTGAAGCCATTGATTGGCTCCATTCTCAGAGCCACCTTCTCCTCCCTCGCTGCTTCTTTTCCGGCAGGGAACATAATCCCCGCCGTGGAAACTTGGTCAGTGTTGCTGGTGTGGGTTCAGCTGTTTTCTTTTCCCAGCCACATCCATTTTCCTATTGGGATTGGATATCTATAAGGAGGTAAGTGAGTCCTTGAAACTTTGATCTTTTAAGTTTGTTTTTAGAAATTTCTTTATGCCAACAAGTTAAGGCAATGTTTGGTTATCTGTTGGCACCAATGCAAACGGATGTTAATGCAAATGGATGTAAGCGAGATAAAAAGTTAACAGAACTTTTCTTATGGATTGGAATTAAAGTTATTCATGTTTCCCTCAACTGGTATCCAAACTAATTAAAATATGAAGTCATTTCTAAATCACTCCAAGCAGCTACTACCAAGCAGAAATAACCCCTCCAAGATATATAGAACCTCAGAATCTGTTTATAATTTTCTTCGTGCTTTGATTTATATATTTTTATAAACTACTTTCTAGGTTTCTTTCTGAGAGATCCCCTTTAATCCGTGCATATGGGGCTATCCGTTTCAATGCGAAAGCTAAGATGTCATCAGAGTGGCTGGCTTTTGGCTCTTTCTACTTCATGATTCCGCAGGTGCATACATTGTTTTTCTTTCCAAAAACTAATTTGCCATTGCATGCATGTGTTAGTATTTATAGCATCAGAAGCCAGAGATACCTAGCCAAAAAATTGACAGGTTGAGTTTAATGAGCTTGAAGGAGGTTCAATGCTTACAATAACTATTGCCTGGGACAATGCTCTTTCTTGGTCATGGGAAACTGCAATCAATGAACTCCGAGCCACAGTTTGCAAAGTGAGTGCAAAGAAACTATGCCTTTTAAATTATAAAGCTAGAGATTTTGTAAAAGCCCTCCTTTGCTTCAGGTTTCTTCTTCCATTGTTAAGTCTCCAAAACAAGCTCCTCCAACATTAATATTAAGCAGCCATAACATTCCCAGCAAAGTAGATTGGGATCTTGCTGTTAACAGAGCTTTGCAGATGATAGAGCAAGAAGATTCCTTGCTAACCAAGGTAACCTTTATCTCATGCTTGCTTGTTACTTTTGTCCAATTTTTTTCCTTTCCCTTTCTTTTCTCTGCTTTTGCATCAAAACTTGTGCTGCAAGAATCCATTTGAAAGTCCGTTTCTTTTGCCATAATGGAAATGTAGGTTGTGCTAGCTCGTAGCACCAGAGTTGTGCCTACTGCTGATATTGATCCTCTAATGTGGTTAGCTTGCTTAAAGGTGTTGTGCTTCTCTTTTCTCTTGTCACTTACAAATTGAATAGATTATCTTCATAATATGTAGTAGCATAATACTTATGTCCCTATTGAAACTATTACAGGTTGAAGGTGGGAATGCTTATCAATTTTTCCTTCAGCCGCCTAATGCACCAGCATTTATCGGAAACACAGTAAGTATGATGTCTGACTATAAACTAGGAAGGTTTATATAGTCTTTCCCTCATATCATTGTTTACGATGTCATGATGTTTTGCTAAACGTTCTACAAAATATATAAATTTCACATAATAACTTCAGTTACTTTTTTATTATTATTAAACTCATCTCAATAGCTTAATGTATACTTTAAAAGTCATTACGTGGATAACCTCTTTGAGAACTGTTTTTCTGAATTGAATCAGCAATGATAAATTTTTCTCCTGTGTTTCCATTTTAATTTTATGAACTTGATGAATAGCCAGAGCAACTATTTCACAGAAAACGGCTCCACATTACTAGCGAGGCTTTGGCTGGAACCCGTGCTAGAGGAGTATCTCTAGCACTAGACCGTCAAATTGAACTTGATTTACTTACCAGGTTTACCTTGCTCCTTGGATCTTTGATGTTAACCTTTGTTATATATTTGCTTTCTTTTACGCTTGTGATTTCTTTGTTTACATTTGTTTCTAGCTTCTAAACTCTTGTTGTTTTGAGTTTTTTCACAGTCCAAAGGATGACATTGAGTTTACGATAGTGAGAGATACCATAAGAAGAAAATTAGAGGTAAGCTTAGTTCTGTCATATTGATTGCTTATCTGTCACAGAAGTTACTCTGGAATATATGCTTGATTTTGTTTCTAAATGAATTTGTCCTTGAATCCATTGATATTCATAGTCATAGGTCTAGAGAGCAAGAGATGAAGGAAAAAAAAAATATTTTAATAAAATGATCATTGCTTGTATGATGTGAACTTTAAAAATCTGGTGTTGATATCTTTAGCCTCATGTTGCTGGTGTAAAAAATCTGAGAGTCAAAAGGATTTTATCTGTTTCTCTAACTAAAACCTTGAAGGTAAGTTGTCCTTGATACGACAATAAGGAAAAATAGATTAAAAGGCTGGACTGTATAATGCCACACTCAGTTTGCTGTTTCAATTTGCATATAACTATTGCATCTCCTTGGAGCCATTTAAGAACTTCCTTGGTTAAGTTGAGGATAAACCATCTATCACAGGGATGTGTTTTGGCAGGCAGTATGCGAGAACGTTGCAATCAAGCCGAAGAAAATGATAAGGAAACTACCCAGGATCCAACATTTATTTGCTCAACTAGTCGGCAAGTTAAGAAGTGAAGAAGATGAGGTAACTATAATATAGAGTGCAAATACTTGAGTTTCGTCAGGCATGCATTAAGTGGCTCTAACTTTGAATTCTTTACGGTTAATTTTAGTTTGAAATTTTGTCATCACTGCACCCAAGTCCAGCAGTTTGTGGGTTTCCAACAGAAGAGGCACAACTTTTAATTGCAGAAACAGGTACTTCTACTTTCAGTACACTATTGTTTCTAAAGCAGTCAAATCTTTCTGTTTTTCAAAGAACTTTTAGCTTAAGCAATATAAATGGAATGATAGTCATATAGCATGCAATATTCTTTTACTCTATTTGTAGAAATTGAAATGGGAACATAGTTTGTACTAAGGCCTGAACTCCATGCAATAACTGCAAATCTAGGGGATTGGAATGTTATTGTGGCACAGTGTGATGATGATAACAGAGAAGAGTTAGTCATACAATATGCGATATATCACTGATTTAGCAAAATTCATGATTGTGATACTAGTTATGATTGGGAGTGTTACAATATCAGCATCTACTTCGTTGCAAAGCTCTTCAAGTGTTGCTTTTATTTATCCAATTTTGGAATATTAATATGTAAAAGAATCATTTTAGAACACACTGGGTAGTGAAAATAACTAAATTATTCTCATGATGTTTCAAATTTGGTTAACAAAGTTATGACTTCAATTCACTTGGATAAAATTTGGTTACTTTCAAACACAATTTTCAGAAGTATTTGATCGAGGGATGTACGCTGGACCTGTTGGTTGGTTTGGTGGAGGAGAGAGTGAGTTTGCTGTTGGCATCAGGTCAGCATTGGTGGAAAAGGTTAGCTACATAATTCAAGTTTGTTTTTTTTCTTGAATGACATATTTAGTTTGGGTTGGTTGGAATCTTAAGAAAATTTTAATGATAATCCAAAATGGTTCTAATTTCTAGCATTCTACTAAATTAGGGAAGAAAAAACTGATAAATTTATTGTTAAGCTAGAGTAAGAGCACTTGATTTGGTTTAGAGTAATAAGCCCTGTTTGGAAGAGCTTATTTGAGCCTTTCTTATGGCATAAACACTTATGAAAGTGTTTGAGAGAGCTTATGTAAATAGCTTATGACCTACATATAAGCTGTTTTGAGCTTATTTTCATAAGCTATTCAGATTAGCTTATGAATAAGAGCTTGTGCTTATCCATAACCTATTTTTCAGCTTATTCAATAAGTTTCTCAAATTAGCTTATGAATAAGTGCTTATGTGATAAACACTTATTTCCTTAAGTGTTAAATTGTTCTCTTTACCCAAACGCACCCTAAGTATCATTTGCATGTCATGTTCTAAGCAGATTTCTCCCTAAGTTTGAGGAGCAGTTTGTATAGTTGAAGACAGTTTTTCCTTTTGTCCGTCTTGTAAAATTGGGAAAAATAGACTCTGAAAAATTCCCATGAATTTCAGAAATCTCATAGCTACACACACATTTGAATGTTTAAAAGTAGCCACATAGAAGCTTAGTCAACCAACAAGGTGCTGGTCTAGTAGTAAGCAAGCTAGACGTTGTAAGGATGAGAGGATAAGTTCAAATCCTGGGAAAGACATTTGTTGGGATGGACATGCAACCGTTTCCCGAACGGGTGGCGACATTTGTCAAAGATAAAAAAAATAAAAAATAGAAGCTTAGTCAAGTGTTTTTTCCACTAATTATAACATTTGCAAGTTTTTGTTATAGGATCTAGGTGCACTGATATATGCTGGAACAGGGATAGTGGAAGGAAGCAAACCTTACCTGGAGTGGGATGAGCTAGAGCTCAAAACATCTCAGGTATATTTGAACATGCCATCTTGTGCAAAACAATTCTAAACAGTTTGTTGCTTGACATGATTTATGAGCATCATTTATCTGATCTTGTAGCTCATGGATACTAAGTGGATGTTGATTTGTTTTGTAGTTTACCAAGTTGCTCAAACTTGACTTGCCTCTGAGACAAAAAGTAGATGTAAAATGAGCTCCATCAACTAATACAGTTAGCACCGTTCATGACAAATTTATGCTGATAAACTTGGTTGATAGCCTCTATTTTCATTTATATATGATTATTTGTATCACCACCATGAATGGTGATTGATGGTTTTTCTATATCAACCCTTGTATCAAATTATAGATTATAGATTATAAGGTCAACAATGTGAACGGTTCCCATTAATGTGTTCCCATTACATCTAAGTCAAGCTTTTCATTGTATTATAATGAATTAGAATGATGTGTATTATTTATGCAGATTGAAAAGAGATACAATTTCTCAGAAACTAAATGGAAAATTCAATTGCTGTTTCTTCTTTTGGTTTTGCAGTTTTGCTACTTCAATTTTGAGATTTTTGCATACCATCAAAGTCAAACTACTTTGACAATGAAATACTTACAAGGAATTTTGCATCAATCAAGATGTTCTCTCAATATGTGTAATGCAGCACTATTCACAGTCTCTTCAATTCTTTTTCTTCTTCATTTTCTACCTAAAACCCTGCAATTCCAGCAATCAAAAAATATTACCATCATGGGGCTAGTGGCAACTCTAATATACATTTGAAGATTTCACAAATAAAACTCTAGTAGACCAAGCTTAAATCGAAGTGCATGATTGGTCAGTCATTCATGTGGGCACCAAGTCAATCTCTAAAATGGAGAACAAACTTCTGTAAGGTCCATGAAGCAATATCAAATGAAGTTATGCCTACAATACACAAGAAGGGTGTTATAGTGTCAATGTCATCTCTCTAATAAAAAATTAGATTAAAATTCAACAACCAAGGGTCCATGTAAACTTACAACCCAAGACAACTCTCTCTAGGTGAGTCAGTTTAGCAGTAATTATTTGTCCACACCTCTAAATTGAGGTGGAAAGAGGTGGAGGATGAGAGAGATAGGAAGAAAAGAAAAAGTAAGAGAGAGAAAGTATAAAATATGATAGATGATAAGAGGAAAGAGATAAAAATAAAAATAAGTGGAAATGAAGTGTATAAATAAGGAGGTATGTATATATCATCATTACTCACTCTCAGTTTAGAGTAAACTTTTCAAATATGGGAATAAGTAACGCTAAGGGCTAAAAGAAAAAATCTAAATTTAGAGGTGCAAATGAAAATAAAAAATTACAAGGATTAAATACGAAAATGAAATATATTGCAGGAGTTAAAAACTTATTTGGACCAATATATCTAAAATACATATAATAATAAACATGTCAACGAGATTTGTTTATTTGGTTTATTATGTGTTATATACTAATTATAATCTTTCATGTCAAATTTAACGTACCTTAGAGGGTAATACACAAGAAAATTGATGAAGGATGAGAGTTTCATGTAAGTTTAAAACGAAAACAGTTTCATATAAACATTAGCGGGAATTTGAGGTTGAAAATGTAACATTCTCAGGTTTGGTGCAAGTTTTAATTTTTTTTTTATTCTTGGGGGCGCTTAAAAATCTGTAATGGCTACTTAGGAAGCCGAATACACTCGCCAGCCATTGGAAGTGCTAGCCGAGAGACTAGAGTTAGACGTTGGTATGCTAAGATAAGCAGCTAGATGAAGGAGTAATGTATATGGACCAAATTTGAGGGAAGGTATATGAGTTCAAATGCATAATTAAAGAGGTTTTGTGAGCTTCTAGAAGATCATCACATGCAAAAACATCAACTGTTTCAATTCCTTTGATTTAGGAAAAGCAGTTATTGTCAATGAATCAGCCGATGCAAGGAAGGTCGACTCAAAACAAGCTTTTATGCTGACTAGGAGAAGCAAAGCGCTAGCACCTCACGATCTGTAAATGGTGTAAGATTGGGAAACATAGGTAGTTGCAAGTGGTTGTTAACTGTCGTAGGTTAACCGAATTTGCCTCTATAAATAGAGGAAGGGTTATTTGTTCAAACACACAACTCAAACAATCAATCAAATCTACAAATTTCCTGCATTTACCTTTTGTCTTTACTTTCCTGTGTTAACCTTTCAGCATTTTAACTATTTTATAGTCTTTCAACCCTTTACTTTTCAGTCGTTTACTTCAAGCCTTTATTTTTTTATTGCTTTAAGCCTTTTAGCCATTTTAGTCGTTCACTTAGTCCATAGCTTTACCTTAGTCACAATTTCTCAAGAGCAATCACTAAAAACTTTTTGAAGTGTCTTAGGAACCTGCATTGAAGAAAAGAGTATCTTCCTCTAGTAATTGCTTGAAGGAATTGTTATGTTGGTTTCATGCCAACTCACACGGCTACCTAGTCTAAATCCATTTGTAAACTAGCAAAGTTACACATGATATTATAAATTTCATTATCATCCCAAAGAGGGAGAATCTTACATTCTCATGGGAATGAAAGTTATTTCGCACTAACCCTTCCTTTCACTACATATTTTCTATTTTTATATTTTTAATTGATTAAATTTAAAAACATTCTTGGGAATAATATATACAAATCAAACATATTTTTCAATTTACCAGGGAATGACTTTGCTGAAATGAGATTCTTGAAAACAACAACCCTAGGAATATTTTTATAAAATTTGTAACAAACGCCCCAAAGTTTTTTTTTAAATACTCCCTCTGTTCCTTTTTATCTGTCCACTTTAGGTGTGGCACATAGATTAAGAGTGTAGTTAATTTTGTTGATTTTTAGAAAAGTTATATATGTTTTTTCTGTTTTACCCTTTAAGTTGTATGTTATCTCTCTTCATTTATTAGTCTGATAAGGGCATCTATATATATAAGTAAAGCACACTTGAACCATTACATTAAATACATTAGTAAAGATTGCATATATTATAATGCATTAAGTAATAAAAATTTATCTTTGTAATAAATATATTAAATAATAAGATTAAAAACTGAAAAAAAATTATATTGTCAAAAGCTATTCAACTGCCTACATTAAATATTCACAAAAATAAAAATATTAAATAATAATAGTTATAATTTTAAAAATAACTTGAATTGACAAATATTAAGAATTAAAATTAATTGATTATAAATAATATTTATAATTAATTAATTTAGATAAAATATATTTAAAATTAATAAATATTTTTATTAAATAATTATTGATAGTTAAAATTATCATAGAGTAATTTTTGAATTTAACTACATATATGATGATAAATAAATTAAATATATTAAAAATTAAGTTAATTAAATTAGGGGATATATATTAAATATGTTATGCATGTCATGTTAGTTATCAAAGATAATAGAATAGCTTAGTTAAATTTATTTGTCAAAATATTTTAATTTAAAATTTTTGGTCGATTATAGTTATAATTTTGATTTAAAATATGTTTTATACTAATATTTAATATGAGTTTATAACCTCCTATGAGGTTTATCATTGTTGTACAATAGACTAAAAATGTAGTATACAATGAAGTATTTAATAAACTTCTTAATCTTTTTAACTAAGTCCTTATAATTTATTTGTGTTAATCAGATGTATCCTCTACTATGGGAATCATGTACTACTCAAGTGTAGTAAAAGTTAAAGGTCTATTATAAAGTTCATTCTTTATTTGTCTTTTCAAATTGTCTCATGAGGTTTTATATTTTTTTACTTTCTATAAAACTATAAAAATTTATGGAATAAGATAAATTATTATCTTAATTCATAATTAAGTTAAAAAATATATGCTCTTACAAACTACATATTAACTAATTAAATACTCATTATGCAATAAAGAGTATAATTTTTATATGTGTCACTAAGAATATGTTTCGACATTAAACTTTCATTAGCACACTTCTCATAAAGTTTCAGCTGAAAACACTATTTTCATGGCTAAAACATGAAAGCAAGAGATAAATACCACTTTATAAATGTCTTTTTACCTTTATAGATGATTTTACACAAACACAGACTAAATATTGACAGTGCATCATCACTATTTAAACATATAATCACCAAATAAATTGAAAATAATTTTTATTAAACAAACATAAAATATAAAACATGTGCGTGAAGAGCTCTCGCGTGAGGAGCTTAGTTGACAACGCAGGCTGAGTGTGCCTGAAGAGCTCTCGCGTTCGATCCCTACACAATACACTCTGGGGAGGGATGAGAATCTTTAATTCTGACTAAATCTCGAATCTGTCGGTATATCCAAATGGTGACCCGGTACCAAATGTTTATACAAAAAAAAATACTAAAAAATTAGTGTACAATAAATTCTTTATTGAGCTTCATTAATGTAAGTACATTACATATGTTTATCATATTCTTAATTATCTACTATTCTATAATTTTTCATATTACCTAAATTATTTTTACAAATATTAGACACATAACTTAAAAATAAACCCGTGCAACGCACGGGCTTAATTTCTAGTTATTTGGTAAAACATCATTAAATGCTCTCTTGAAATGTTAAGTGGACAGTTAAATATGAACAAACAAATTTCTTTAAAGTAGACAGTTAAATAGGAACGGATGAAGTATATAATGTGTACATTTTTTTTCAACGATATAGATATGGTCAGAGACCAGGGAGGATGCTTTCAAAATTTGTCCATCGGTTGACCATGATCAAACAACATTGAATTTTAGAATCTAAGAATATTCTTTAGATAAATGGATAGGATTGATTTGGTAATAAAAGGGTAAAAGTATAAAACCACCATAACCCTTTCTCTGTCCTCCCCAATAAACCCAGAACCACCACTGCCCCTACACTGCCACGACCACCACCGTGGTTTCGTCTCATTGTGAGAATAAAAAACCCTACCACTCCCACATCCCCCTGTAGATGAAATCCAGCGCTCCATGCTATCCACCACCCTCTTCGACGAGTAGGAAAAGCTAGCTCTGCCTTCCGGATCACATGGCGTACTTGGGAGACAAGTTTCACAACATCCACATCCCCCACACCAATCCCATCAACTCTACTTCCCTATTTCTCCACCCTAACACCTAAGAAGACGAGGATCAACACCATCCTTCTTCATCCACACCTAAACAACACCAAGTAAACAACGATGATTTTGATGACAACAAGCTTCTTCACTTTGTCAACAAGCTTCTTTGCTGACTGCAAGTTTCTTCACCGTTCGGAGTAACTGCCACTCCACTAGCAACATCTACACACGAGATCGATCTGATACCCTTAGATGTTTTCTCCACCTTCGCTGCATCGCCATGAGGATGATCTCCTTTGATTACTTGTGCGAGTGCGCCCAAGAAGGAGTAGAATCCGCGAGATCGATCTAATACCCTTATATGGTGTCTTTAACCTCCGCTGCATTGCCGAGATGATGACCTCCTTCGATTACTTGCGTGAGAACATCTGTAAGGCCCTAAACTCATTTTGTACTATTCAAGTGAAAAATTGAATAAAAATGAAGGTTTTAACAAGGTTTGAGTTTTGACAGATTCTGGCTGTCACCTTGTGCGAACTTTTAGAGGGTCTTAACGACCTCATTTGGGAAAACCCTTTTGTTTCTTTTCTCTCACAGCTGAATTAGAAACCTCCTCCACCATTCTTGAACTCCAGAATAAAAGAAGAGAGAAGAAAGAAGAGAGAAAGAAGGGAGAGGCCGAGAGAGAGTATCGAGAGAGAGAGGGAGAAGAAGAGAGAGAGCAGCCGAGAGAGATGGAAAAGAAAAGAGAGGGGATGTGAAGAGAAGGCAGCAGCAGCCCTGGAGGTTGACCTAGAGCCGCCGCCACCTCCCTGCACCTTAGCACCGCCGGTCACCGCACGCGTGAGGAAGGAGCCGATCGCGAGAGAGAGATCGAGGGAACGAGAGGGAGAGATCAAGTGGAGAGGAAGAAGAGGGCTGAACAGCAGCTGTAGGGGTCTCTTCTACATCAAAAATCCTTCTTTTCATCAATTTTAGCCAAGGTAAGGGCTGGTCTAGGAGGGGTAGGTGTTAGGGAGTCTTGACATTAATTGCTATGCAGGATTCTATGAGTAAGGAGGTTTTGCATGAGGTTTTGGATTTGTGATGTTTGCTGTAATTTTTTTTTGTAACATGATACCATATTTCTCTATACTCTAGTCTATCTACCTATTTGAGATCTTGATGACATGTGAAAGATACTTGCATGTTTGCTAAGTTGTGATGCAAAGATTGTATGTATAACATGAATGTTGTGTTGTGATTATTTTTGGATTGCTTGAGTGATTTAAGTATTTGTTTGAGGCTGTATTAGGATCATGTGACTAAACGGAAAGAAAGGAAAGAAATTTGAAAATCCTAAGAGCCTAGTAATGGTTCGGCTGAACCCTATTTTTGGGGGTTCAGTGAATTCTTTTCTTCCGTTTTGGACGCATGAGTCCCAAGACGCCTTAGTTGTTGATTTTGCTGAGATTGGTTATACATGAGGTTATGTTTATGATATTCATATGATTATTGCTCAAAGGGTCGCTCATCTAGCTGTAATTCCCGATGAGTTGTGACTATTTTATCTATGATTTTTCGAATGCATGAATAAGACTCTAGGATGCAAATAGAGCCTAAAACAAAGAGAATATGTGAATTAATCGCTTGCTAGTGAAATGAGAATTAATGGAACATAGGTCTAGGTGAGACTATGGACCATGAGAACGATGGTACCGTTAGAGACAAACGGTAGCTTGCACGCGAGGGAGATTTGTGGATCGGTGTGGATCCTCGTGATTTGGTTGACTGCGGTCACCGTGAGACTTGTGATTGTGGATCATTGCGAATCCATGTGATTGTACATCTGCGGATGTATGTGATTAGCCAAGGAGTTTTGGTGGGTTGTGTGATGTGAGGATGCGCTAGTCTAACAGACTAACTGTCATAAAACTTAAATTACACAAACGAATTATAACTGTGCTTTATGATATGGATTATGATTATGTTATTTGCGACCTGACCCTTGCGCTACTTGTTTTTGTGTTATTTGTGGGGGGGGGGGTAGATGGTTCTGAAGACAACGTCGTCGACCCATTCTTGGGGGCTGATACTCTGTGATGAGCCGATACCGGACGATGAACCTGTCGTTGAAGAAGAAGCAGAGGTCGAGGAAGATGATGTTGAAGATGACGAGGCTAGTGATTAGGGGCTATGGTGTTGAGGGACTTTCTTTCACTTGTTTTTTTGGGTTGAGAGTACCGGGTGGGCGTTGAACTATTCAGTTCACTTTTCAGTTGGATATTTTCCTTTCAGTTAATGTAATTTACAATGAGAATTCCTTGGGATAATTATTTTATACATTTTCCGTTGTTTAATGAATTTTGAGTTTCACGTTGGCTTTTATTCCGGCAAGTTAATTTGGTTAAGTTTTCAAGAGTTTCGCAATAATAGAACATTTGTCATTAATTGAAGATTAATAATTGAATCGACGAAAATTCTTTACGAAAATCCACGTGTTTAGTTACTGTGTGACACTCGAGAAATCGGGGCGTTACATTGTGGTATCAGAGCTCCGGTTGTGAAACCAGAGCACTAAGGGTTTTGGGCTTACGAGTTTCCGAACTCGTTGTGTTTTATTTTGATAAAGGTGTTTTCAAAGCTTCGCGGTGAGATTTGGGTAGAATTGAGTGTTAAGATGTTTGCTTGATTGTGAGATTGTCTGACTAGTATCATTGCCGTGATACTTGAGTCAATGATTGTTTACTTATATTTAGGATAACTATTACTCCCTCCGTTCCCTATTATAAGTCACATTTTTTGAAAAAATTTTGTTACAAAATATAAGTCACTTTCTAATATCTAGGAAGCATTAAATAATTTTTTCCAAGTTCACCCTCATATTTAATATGAAAGAGATGATAAACTTTATAAGTATTAACTTGGAGAGAGAAAATCATAGGAAAATAAATAAGGGTAATCTAGGAAAGTAAATCATTTTTTTTACAAATTTATTACTAATAACTACTTTTCTTAATCTAAGAGAATTAGTTATTTGTGACTTATATATAGGAACGGAGGGAGTAGTATTTGGTTACTGACATTGGGTTGTGGTTCTATTTCCAAGCAGGAACATGCCGCCGAGACAGGACCCAACCAATGGACAGCTTGCTCAAGCAATGGCATAGCTGGCTCAGGTAGTGGCCCAGCAGGTTGCCGCTGCTGCTGCACAGACCGCGACACAAGCCCAAAGGGAAGCTGATGAAAATGCCAGGAGAGCTGAGGAAGATGCCAGAAGGGCACAGAGGGCTGAGAGGGAACTGGCGTAGGACCAGATCCGCATGAGAACTGATTTCAATCGTCACGGACCACCTAGGTTCGAAGGCGAGGTTGAACCGGAGAAGGCCGATCTGTGGATCCAAGATATGGAAAAGATTTTTGAGACCCTCCGTACCCCAGATGCTGAAAAAGTGAATCTTGTCGCCTTTATGCTGAAGGGCGACACAGAGTATTGGTGGAGAAGCGCTAAGCAGTTGATGACTGCAAATCATGAGGCTATCACCTGGGAGTCTTTCAAGCAGGCTTTCATGGACAAGTATTTTCCCGAGACCGCTAGAGAGGAAATGGAGAACCAGTTCCTCAGGCTGAGACAGGGGACGATGACTGTCGGTGAGTATGCTGCCAAGCTGGAGGCTTTATCCAAGCACTTCCGTTTCTTCCAAGTGCAGGTGGATAAGGCGTACCTCTGCAATAAGTTCATGAGGGATCTGAGGAATGAGATTGAGAAAGTTGTCAAGCCACTGGGGATGGTGGTTTATCAACAGGTGGTTGAGAAAGCCCGGGAAGTAGAGTCGATGGAGAACAGACAGAGGGGTCGATCCGACAGCGGGGGCCAATCAGGACAAGCCATCAATACCATGTAGGACATAGAAAAGGGAAACAATCTCAGGAGAAGCCTTACGATTAGCAGCAAGGCAACAATCGAGTTACGGGCCAGAACACACCAAATGGTGCAACCTATGAAGGTCAGGGTAACCAAGCCCAAGGGAAGGAGGTGACTTGCTTTAAGTGCGGAAAAGTAGGTCACTACGCTAATGTCTACAAGGAAGACCTTAGAGTGTGCTTTAACTGCAATAAGCCAGGACACGTGGCAAGGGATTGCAAGGCACCAATGGTTGAAGCAGGAGCGACCGTGAATGCTGCAAGAGGTAAGCGTCCGGTTGAACGCTGACGAAGTTGAGAACACCGAGGAGCTAGCTCGGGAATGGGCTAGTTTTGTTAGTGACCTTGTCACCGCTTTATTTTGAACTCGAGGCTTTATTTCTTTTGGAATTGTATTCCACTTATCCATGTTGTAGCGGTCGCTACCTTTTGTTTTAATTCCAAAATCAAAGATGTAACTTCTTGATGTTATTCAATAAGGGATTTCATTGCAACCCCAAGTCTTTCCTACAATCTTTCTTAGCTATGATGTGTGTGATTTGTTGTGTTGAAGACTCATTCTTGAGTCAACGGGTGACCGAGTCACTGTCTTTCCTATGTTTTGTGGTAGTTTATGAGATTGTGATACACTCTCGATAATCCTCACTTAGCGATGACGGTGGAAGGAACCGTTGGCTAAGAAAGGATGGCGGATGGAGCCAGTGAACAGAGTTCGTCGATCGAGATGGTGGATGGAACCATTAAGGTCGATGAGATGGTGGATGGAACCATCGGTCAAGCAGGAATGATGGATGGAACCATTGGTCGGACCGAGATGGTGGATGGAACCATCAGCAAAGACGGGATTGGTGGATGGACCAACGATCGTATATGGTGGATGGAACCATAGATCGGACAAACCAGATGGTGGATGGAACCGTCGAATGGACTAGGTGGTGGATGGAACTACCGAACAAGTGAATTGGTGGATGGAACCTTTGAGCTCAGTGTCCGGAAAGTTTGTTTTCCCGTGTCTGAGTTGTGGATGTTGCATCTGGATCACCTGGACGGGACGCCGACCAGCGTGTACCGGCATGAGCATAACACCTGTTTGACTTAAAACTTTTTGTTGTTTTGTGAGACTGCAATGAGGCAGTCCAGGTCGTGTTCTAACGGAAGAGTTCTGTGAGGTTCTACGACGGGTGTCTAGGTTATAGACAGTGAAAGGAGAGTGACTCGAACATCCTTACCAGTTATTTTTTTCTAGTTGCCATCTTTTAGATATTGAGCCTGATCAACTTGATATTGGAAAATGGTGATCGGAATGATAGTTGGTGTTGGACTGTGACAGGAACGTCAAGGAGAGACGGTTTCCCTTGTTAAAATGATGTGGAACCAGACCACTAGAAATGTCACGTGAAGATCAGGAAGATGAGACGAAGGACGATAACCTATGCGTCGAGACGACTGAAAGATTTGTGGAAAATATCAGAGTGGCGCAACGGAAGCGTGTTGGGCCAGTGGCATATAGGATTGCGTTGCCGCCATTCCTATCCAATATTCATGACATACTTCATGTGTCGCAGTTGCGAAAGTACATGGCTGATGATTCTCATGTTCTCAAACCTGATGACATTCAGCTAAAGGATGATCTAACGATGGTGATGCCGCCCATCAAGATCGTCGACAAGAGTACTAAAAGCTTGAGGAACAAGGAGGTGTCCTTGGTGAAGGTCGTGTGGAATCAAGCTACGAGCGACGCGACTTGGGAATTAGAGGATAAAATGTGGGAGTCACATCTCGGTTTGTTTGTAAACCCTTAAGTTTCGAGGACGAAACCGTTTTAAGGGGGGTGGTATTGTAAGGCCCTAAACTCATTTTGTACTATTCAAGTGAAAAATTGAATAAAAATGAAGGTTTTAACAAGGTTTGAGTTTTGACAGATTTTGGCTGTCACCTTGTGCGAACTTTTAGAGGGTCTTAACGACCTCATTTGGGGAAACCCTTTTGTTTCTTTTCTCTCACAACTGAATTAGAAACCTCCTCCATCATTCTTGAACTCCAGAAGAAAAGAAGGGAAAAGAAAGAAGAGAGAAAGAAGGGAGAGGCCGAGAGAGAGTATCGAGAGAGAGGAAGAGGGAGAAGAAGAGAGAGAGCAGCCAAGAGAGAGAGGGAAAGGAAAAGAGAAGGGACGTGAAGAGAAGGCAGCAGCAGCCCTAGAGGTTGACCTAGAGCCGCCGCCACCTCCCTGCACCTTAGCACCGCCGGTCACCGCAAGCGTGAGGAAGGAGCCGATCGCGAGAGAGAGATCGAGGGAACGAGAGGGAAAGATCGAGTGGAGAAGAAGAAGAGGGCTGAACAGCAGCTGTTGGGGTCTCTTCTTCATCAAAAATCCTTCTTTTCATCAATTTTAGCCAAGGTAAGGGCTGGTCTAGGAGGGGTAGGTTGTTAGGGAGTCTTGACATGAATTGTTATGCATGATTCTATGAGTGAGGAGGTTTTGCATGAGGTTTTGGATTTGTGATGTTTGCAGTATTTTTTTTTTGTAACATGATACCATGCTTCTCTATACTCTAGTCTATCTACCTATTTGAGATCTTGATGACATGTGAAAGATACTTGCATGTTTGCTAAGTTGTGATGCAAAGATTGTATGTATAACATGAATGTTGTGTTGTGATTATTTTTGGATTGCTTGAGTGATTTAAGTATTTGTTTGAGGCTGTATTAGGATCATGTGACTAAACGGAAAGAAAGGAAAGAAATTTGAAAATCCTAAGAGCCTAGTAATGGTTCGGCTGAACCCTATTTTTGGGGGTTCAGTGAATTCTTTTCTTCCGTTTTGGACGCATGAGTCCCAAGACGCCTTAGTTGTTGATTTTGCTGAGATTGGTTATACACGAGGTTATGTTTATGATATTCATATGATTATTGCTCAAAGGGTCGCTCATCTAGCTGTAATTCCCGATGAGTTGTGACTATTTTATCTATGATTTTTCGAATGCATGAATAAGACTCTAGGATGCAAATAGAGCCTAAAACAAAGAGAATATGTGAATTAATCGCTTGCAAGTGAAATGAGAATTAATGGAACATAGGTCTAGGTGAGACTATGGACCATGAGAACGATGGTGCCGTTAGAGACAAACGGTAGCTTGCACGCGAGGGAGATTTGTGGATCGGTGTAGATCCTCGTGATTTGGTTGACTGCGGTCACCGTGAGACTTGTGATTGTGGATCATTGCGAATCCATGTGATTGTACATCTGCGGATGTATGTGATTAGCCAAGGAGTTTTGATGGGTTGTGTGATGTGAGGATGCGCTAGTCTAACAGACTAACTGTCATAAAACTTAAATTACACAAACGAATGATAACTGTGCTTTATGATATGGATTATGATTATGTTATTTGCGACCTGACCCTTGCGCTACTTGTTTTTGTGTTATTTGTGGGGGGGGGGGGGTAGATGGTTCTGAAGACAACGTCGTCGACCCATTCTTGGGGGCTGATACTCTGTGATGAGCCGATACCGGACGATGAACCTGCCATTGAAGAAGAAGCAGAGGTCGAGGAAGATGATGTTGAAGATGACGAGGCTAGTGATTAGGGGCTATGGTGTTGAGGGACTTTGTTCACTTGTTTTTTTGGGTTGAGAGTACCGGGTGAGCGTTGAACTATTTAGTTCACTTTTCAGTTGGATATTTTCCTTTCAGTTGATGTAATTTACAATGAGAATTCCTGGGGATAATTATTTTATACATTTTCCGCTGTTTAATGAATTTTGAGTTTCACGTTGGCTTTTATTCCGGCAAGTTAATTTGGTTAAGTTTTCAAGAGTTTCGCAATAATAGAACATTTGTCATTAATTGAAGATTAATAATTGAATCGACGAAAATTCTTTATGAAAATTCACGTGTTTAGTTACTGTGTGACACTCGAGAAATCGGGGCATTACAACATCCAGGAAGGAATAAAAGGTCGAATTCGTGAGCGGATAAATATGATTATTTTTTGAAAGGCAAGCAGATAAATATGGTAAAATCAATTTGCATTTGGAAGAATCTATAATCCTATTAGTCAATTTGGTTGTTAAAGGGAAGGAGAAACGTGAGAGAGTGATGGAAGGAGCTTTGAGGTGATTTGGGTGGTAGTGTGGTGAGGAGAAGGAGGAGGTGGTGGACAATGGAGCTCCAGCCACGTGGAAAAGTGGTGAGTGGCAGAGCTCGACGACGTTAACGGGGAAGGAGAGAAGAGAGAATGTGGAGCATGAAGGGTTTGACTGTAGATTGATTTTATACTAGCGGAATTACCCGTGCCCTTCACGGGTGACTTTTGTTATTTACAATTTAAATTTCGTGTAATGTTATGTTTTGTATCTTTTTAGTAAATATATTTTAACAATTGTTTCAATTATATGTTCTTAATAATGATAATTGTGTATTAATTTACCATAATTTTTTACTTATAATTTTTTAATTATTTAAATATGAAAAAAAATTAAAATTTTAAATTATAAGACTTAAATTCACTCAAATTTTTTTATATACATTAAATCAGTATTTTTAATTTTTTAATACATGTTTAATGATTAATATTTGATTGATTATTTTTCATATCAATGTTTCTATTTATAATAACAATAACAATAATAATAATAATAATATATATGTTGATTCAAAATGTTAATTTCGAAGAGAAATCAATATGTAACAACAAAACAAAACCCCACTAATAATAAAACTCAAATCAAATCATAGGAAAAAATCATCAGATTAATTAAACCAAAATAATAGATAATTTACGAAAATTATTTAGATTCAAAGGCTTGTCTTATTTTTGAATAAAGTCTCACGTGACTATTACTTTTAAGTTTGAACTCGTACCCTTTTTTTGTCTTTGACTCTTCGATCATACTTTTGGTAACCACCGCCTACCAGGGACGACGGAGGGAAAATTCATTTTATCAATCCAAGCAAATAAATTGAAGGATTTTTGTCTTTCTCCTTCATGAATTAAAAAAGGGGGTGAAACAATATATAATGGTAAATCGAAATGTATCAGGTTAGTTTTCAGTTCCCATGTTCAAAATCGAATCGATCCAAACCAAATCGAAAGTATTTATTTATTCAAACAACTTGTTAGAAATATATATATTTAAAGTTAAATTTTTGTGAATTTTATATATCAATATTTCCTCTAAAATAAGATGTTAATGTGAATCGAGAAAAATCATTTGCATGCTTATTTTACATAAGATATTTACATATAAAACCTTGTTAATAAAGACTCGTTTAGTATGTCGTATTAAGCATGATGGTTTAAACTTATACAATACATTATGAGTTTATCCATTGTTTGGTGCAATATTGTATTGTATAGACTTATCCAACAATATACTCGTATGCATTAAAATGATGAAATATTTAATCCACCATATAGATGAATGATAATATTGTGACATATAACCTACTTGCCACCACCAGCACTCTCCACCATTGCCACTATAACCGGTATCGATGTCATTGTTATCGCCATCGTTGTTTCTCCACCACCTCCACCACCACATGAACCACCGCCAACTCCACTCCCATAATCACCACCCTCCATTGCTATCGCCAGCACCCTGCAACACTGCCACCGCCACCACCACAACCAAGTCCACCACCACACTCTCCACCTCCTCCACCCTCTACTACTACCATTATCACCATCACTTCCCTTCAGCACTGCCACATCATTGCTTTCACTACCACTCTTATATTATATTGTCACTGTCATGAGCACAACCAACTCCCTAACCACCTTTTACCATGGAATATGCCATTCAAATTAAAAAAACATTATTTATACTTTTCTTTTTGAAAAAAATATATATCTTTTTTTTTTTAAGTTAGAAGTGATATTTTGTTATTATTAGTTTTTAAGGGTATTAATAGTTATAAGGTTAAGAATATCAAATATATACAAAATAAGAAGTGAATAGCTTATTAATAATTTATTCTTAAAAGAGAATAAAAATTATTAGTTTTTTATTTTAGTATTTTTGAGAAATATATTTTATTTTTTTCATTAGCTTTCTTAAAAGTAATATGTTTTTTTAAATAGTTAAAAAAATTAATTCTGCTTTCAATTTTTAACATGGTTCTAATGATCAAGGTTTGATATATTTTTTGTAAAACTCTTGTCTTAGGTAGCCTAGCCACTTAATAAAAATACAATAACTAAAAGCTACTAATGAAGAAACGATGGTGTGAAAAATTTAACTAATTTTCCATATCATGTTTTAGGCTTTTACACTTCTTTTTTCTACAACATTCTACACTTTTGTATACTGTAGCTTTCCACAATCTTGATGATTGCTTTTCAATGTCTCCAGGAACAATACGCATCACCTATACATCAACCCAATTTGGAACACCTGAATTTGCATCTTAAAAAATATCATCTCATCTTACTATATGATTAAGAGATTGAAGAAATATAAAACCATCAAATCAAATTTTAGCATGAAAGATGTCTCTTTTTTGTTTTCTTATTTATATTTTCAATTGACCAACAAAATAAATTTGGGATATCAAATAAGACAGAGACAAAAGGCAACTTAAATACAAAAGAGACTACATTACACACAACTGAAAAATTTAACTATAGAGTTACCTTCATGATGATAACAGAAAATAAGAAACGCGAGATGCAAGTCTACACAACACTGGAAAACCAATATTAAAGAAAATTTTAAAAAATAAAATAAAAGAGTCAACATTTCATCTTTGCATGGTGAAGATTCATATTCATCGCGAGAAAAAGAAAAACCTCGAAGATTTGAAGGAGATTGTAGTCTTAGGGTAAAACATCTAATAAATGAGAGGAAACCTTGATCTGATAATGAGTGAAAGAAATGGAGAAATGAATGATTAAAGGGAAAAGTAAAAAAGAAGAAGAAAAAGAGAGACACACCTTAAGGGGAAACGTTCTTGGCATATGAGAGAAACATACCTTATATATTGATAATTATAAAGATTTACTTATATTTCAAGCATTCATTTCAAATTTGAAATTCACTAAATATATTAAATATATAGGTATAATACAATATGATCGTAATTGTTGTCTGATTATCATAATTGCATAATTTTAGAATTTTATTTATTTAGGGGCTAGGCCGCTCACTGTAACAAAAAAAAGATTTTTATTTATTTATAAAATTAATTAATATTTGTGAAATTAAAATTAAGAATTACTTAATTTATATCCTTCCTTTTAGAGTGTTTAAATTGATTTTAAATCATTTCATAATTTTTGAAATTATTGGAGGGAACCCCAATTTTAATTTCGAATTTAAAATTTAAATGTTTCAATACCCTAAATATTTAAAATACAAATTACTTAAGTTATGTCATAATTTTTTTAATTTGAAAAAAAAAATCAAAGATTAGATATTTTTATCATTAATCATTAATCTCGAGTTTCATATGTTTTTATGAAATAGTTTGAGGAATTTTTTGAATTAATTTTTTTTGAATTAAAAAAATTCAATATTATTGGAACCGGGAAACTAATTTCTAAATTTTTATTTTGACATTTTAAATTAAATAGTATTAGTGATTAATGACAGGTTGGCTAGGTTCCTTTGTGTTCAGGACTTTCCATAATCTTAGCACTCTGGTAACAATCTTCCAAGCTTTATTGGTCGCAACTCTAATTTTAGAGATATGATCGATGTTTGAATTCATTGTGTGTTATCTGTGAAGGCACTGATGTGGTGTAAGAAAAAATTAAGGTTTTGCAATGAAAAACACTCTACCGTGGGGTTTTACTTTTTTTTTGGAATGGAATGGAAAAAAAAAATAACGTATAATAAATGTGTTGATTACTTTTTTCTTTGAAATCACCGTATAATAAATGTATTGATTATTATTTCTCATGCATAGTATTTCGTATAATGAACAGAGGAGTATATTAGGGCAAGAATTATGATTTTGAATATATTATAACGCATGAGTTTAATCAAGAGGATTCCACGTTAAAAAAAATTTGAAGAGTATCAATCAAATTAAGCATTAATGTTTGTTTAAAATAGGAAAAAAATCAAATTTAGGTAGTGATTGGTGAAGCTTAATAATGATTATGGAGAAACTTAATAATGGTTGTTTAAAATAGAAAAATATTTGAAATTTGAATGACTTTTTTAATATAGTTGTATTTTTAAATAAAATAAAAAACGAAATTTTAATGTCAATATATTTCTTCACTAATATATGTGTTTTTTTAATTATTTAATTATTATTTTAATATATATTTTTCGGTAATATTTGTAAAAACAAATACACATAAAATAAAATAAAATTAATATGTTCAAATCCTTAATTTCATAAAATTGTTAAATGTATAGTTTTAAATTTAATTTATAATTTTGCATTATTTATTTATAATTTTAAAACATTATGTAATTATTATTTCAAAAGCATTGTTGTAGTAATTTTGTATAAAAAAAATCTGGGTTTCAATCATTTTTTTTGTTAATATCTCTTTTTACATAATAAAAAAATCCATTTATTATTCACAATTTTTTCCGGATTATTTAATTTAATGAGTGTTTGGAATCTTTTTTGCAATGGTTTAAAAAATATGATTATAAAAGAAAACAGAAAATTAAAATTGTAATTAAATTAGACCACAATAATTAAGGTGAGTTATGACTCATGATAGTATGTTGTGACAAAAATGTAGATAGGATTTTTTTTCTTGGAGGGAAAATGGATGACTTAGAGGGTGCCATGTGTCATAGGTTTTCTAGAAGAAAACCTTATCTATCTATCTATCTATACTATATATAAAAGCAAAGTTTCAGCAGCCTTAAGGGCAGTTTGGTACTTCAATATTTTATTGTACTATACTTAAAATTTTAATATGGTTATTTTGGTAAAAATACTAATTAGTTATCCTTGATTCAATCACAGCCGTTAGTTCCTTTTACAATCTTCCTATCTTTTTGGCTTCTGAAACGTATCCGCTCGCTCTTTTCATTTTCTCCCACCGTTCTAATTCTCTTTTGCACGGTTTCAGTTCTGTTTTCGCCTTCCATTTATTCTCTGCCTCCTGCCTCATTTTGTTCCTCTGTCGCTGCTCTTCACTAGATTTGGGTCTGCCGCCGATGATGACCGCTGCTTCCGCCTTGGATTTGTGACTTCGCCGCTGCGGTGCGCCTTGGCTGGGTTCATCATGGTGTTAGGTTTCTTAATCAGCAACTCTTTGATTGTTCTTCTTTCTATATTTCATTTGTTCATCTCAATCAACCTTATTATGTGATTTCGGGTCTCATCTTCTCTTTCATTTTTAATTTATTTGCAGTTCTGCTATGAAGAGGCCGAATTTGAGGGACTTGATTCATTTGAACTGACGCCTATGCTCGCATTTTTGGGGTTAGAATTGAATTGATGTTTATGCATTTCTGTTTTTTTATGGAGTTGCCAATCTCCATTGTAAGAATCGTTCTCTTTTTTCTTCCTTTCATCTTTTCAGTTCGCCATTCTGATTTCACCGTATCTCTTCTTCAGTTCTTATCAATCATTATCTTCTGCTCCGGTAAGAACCCTTATCAAAGTTTGTTCTTTTCTCACTACCTTTTCTTCTTTGCAGATAGTCTGTCTGTAATCGCATCCGTTTGCTGCTTGGTATTCTGTAAATGCTTCTCCTGGATTATCCCAGTTGCAATGTTTTGGATTCTCTCTAATTCTACATGCTTGGAAGAACAAGTAGTCAATTAAGGTGTTGAATCTTATCTTGGTTTCTTCAATTGATACCATCATATTTTTCAACAGTGATGCGATTAGAGTAAATGAAACTGCTATACTTTATCATTTTTTCCTCATTATGCTTGCACATGCTCTTGACTTGCTTTCTGTTATGATTCCTATATTCATTAATATGCTTTCAGGAAATGTTACTATACAGCATACAATAAGGCCTTAGTAGAGAGTGGAATGGAGGAAAGTGCTACCATGAATTTATGAGTCGTATCACTGCCAAGAATGGTTATTTATTTTCAAGTTAGAGGGAAGAAAAATAGGAATCACACATGTTGGATTTTTATTTTGGTTTTGACATTCATATTAAGCATATGCACGATGCCTTAGAATTCTAACATAGTGATGAAGCTAATGAATGAAAGATTAAAATAAGTACATGATAGTGATAGTAGCTTCTTGGTTTTAATTGAATATGTTTTGTTTATTTTTATTTTTGCAATTCCAAGGATCAAGTCTCAAATCTAAATGCTAACCTGACAGTTGTAAGGTTTTGGATTCTCTGATTCTGCATGCTTGGTAAAATGAGTAGGAAATTAAGGTGGTGAATCTTATCTTGGAGTCTTAAATTGATGTCACAACCAGCCATATTTTTCAACAGTGTGATTCAAGTGGATCATCTTATCCAAACTAAAGACATGTTCTCAGGAACGAACAAAGTAGGAGCAACGAAGAAGATAAATGGGAGTGGATATGAGAATTCTTACTTATAAGTTGCAGTGTTGTTGTCTCCCGCCAAGGTATGAATCATACTTCTTTTTACTTTTTTTCACCTTTTCTATTTATTTCCTCTTTCACTCCCATTCCATGTTATGTTTTTTTTTTTGCCTTC